>NC_056736.1:204297164-204407164 GCF_019279795.1 Protopterus annectens | reverse complement strand
ACAAATAAGTACACAGCATTGACTTTTGAATATTGTTTTTAATATTGTATATTTTTATGGCAACCCATGCGCATATTAACAATTGATTATTGTTTTTATATATATACATTTCTGAACACTGCAGTGAGTTGTGTTTAGCAATGGTTGTTCACAAATATGTTTTGTGCAAGTAAGGGATTTGAAGGGTTAATTAGACCTTCTTCCCTATTAATTGAATTATTGACTATATTTTCACTATGTATATAAAGAGCAACTAGCTTGATTTCATTGTATCTTGAAAAAGATCAGCATCAGGCTGAGCGAAAGCGCTTGATGAGATTGTTGGTTTCGATTGTTTCATTAAAGCAAGAAAATTTTATTCAATTTGCAGCCTTTCATTTTCTGCTTCAGCGGAAGAAGGAACACCAGTATTTTATCTGCTTTTTATTCTGGATTTCCAGAGCCACCTTCCAGGTCGTGGGTCTGTCTTGTTTTATTGGTACTTTTTGCTTGTTCCTGGTTTTTCTTGCGACCTGTTCTAGGTATCTGACACGCTCACTTTTAAATGTCTGATATTTACACATACACACACTCTTCAGAAAGACTGACACAGATTCACCTGCTGTGTTCCTTTGCCCAAATTACAAGGTAATGACTATCATCAGTCAGACACCACAATACCCTTCAAAAGGGGTGTTCAATTATATTTGGTAAAATAAATATTGATACAAATGGTAGCATGTATCCCAAGTAGTAAGGCTTTTTGGAGTGGCCCTGGTGTTATCACAATAAGCATAAACACTCTCAAGTTACTAAACTATTAACTAAAATACCCAGCCACAATGGGAGGTAGTAAAAAAATGTAATACTAAATAAAATGATTTAAAACATGTAAATACTGAATAATTGATTCCAGTAAACATCAGAGATTCATACACAGGAGATATGAAAATAACACTGTAGGACATATCTCACATCAATTTTAGAAACAACTTCTATCTAACTGTAGCTCCCTGACTATTTAAAAATTAACTGTGCCTATCTAATCTAAATAACTTATTAAGGCAAGATTATACTCTTACTTCTGCAAGGTAAGTTGTGAAAGTACGTCCACACTCCAGGTTGTTGCCTGTCCTCAGTAACTGAAACAACTACTCTGGAAACAACTGGACTACTACTGCTGAACAGCTCTGGAAAACAACTAATGAACAATAACTGAACAACTGACTCAGAACCTGCTTTTTATAGCAGATCTTTTTCAAAAGTAACAGGAAGCTGCCATGAGAATTCTACTCTCATATCAGACTTTGAAAAGTAAACAAACAGATGCAGTGAATATTCTATTCTTCCAGTCCTGACACACAAAAAGGGAACAAGCAGGTAGATGTGTTTGATGATATCCCTGCAGATATCATCAAACACAACTACCTGCTTGTTCCCTTTTCCACTTTCCCAGTCAAGATGAACCCTGGTCAAAGGTATTTGGAATGGGGTCCCACCCAAAGATATGACTGGTGTGCACAGCCCAAGCTGCTCCTCCTTAACCACTGCAGGCCTCAAAATAGTTATATCAGAAGTTGTGTCTCTCTTAGCACAGGCCTGTCTTCCATCCACTAAGATAGGATACAAGCTTTGGTGATAATTTGGCACCTCTGTTGTTTCCAGAGTCCAGACAACTTACCACTGGCATTCTGTCGTTCCCACTTGCTGGCTCCCTCACCCTTTGTTTCTCACCTTGCTTCAGTAGACATTTTTATGCTACATGGCCCCTTTGATTACATTTGAAACATCTAATCCCTGATGCTGAACCTCTGCTTGAGCTAGTGGCTTTCACTGTTACTGGTGAACTCTGTTGGAGTGGTTTAGGCTGCCTCCCGTGAGGTCCCTTATGTCTATGTGCAGCACTGGGTATTCTTTTCTTATGCAGTGGTGCCCTGTTTCCCCAAGTAGAGATCCCCTTTTCTCCCCAATTAATTTGCAGAGTTACAATCAAAAGTGGTGACCTGACACCCACATGTGAAAGTAATTAGTTAAATCAGCAATGTAGTCACATGCACTTTCATTTGCCTTGCTTCTATGTTCATGAAACTTTTTTTCTACTCATTTCAGGGGGTAATTTGAAATATTCAAGTAAACATTGTTTTACACTATTGTAATTCAAACAATCAGTATCAGATAGTTTAGCAATTGCATAAACAGCTTTACCATGGAGTAAGGGGTCAGGAACTGTACCCAGAGCCCTCGGTCAACATTATAGTGTCTACATACCTTCTCAAATATATAATTAAAACTATCAAAGTCATCCCTCTCCCTCTAATGAGGAAAAAGTTTAGTGGCCTTTATGGTTTCCAATGTTTAGTTGCTCCCTTTTCTACTACCTCCATGACCCTGTAGAAGGGTTAGAAACTCCTTTGTGTGCTGTCTCTGCCTCTCAATTTCTTCAGCTTCCATCTCCAAATGCTTGATCTCCAGTTCCTTTTCATGCAGACACTGCTTCTCCTTCTCCCACTCCTCATTGTCCAAATGTTGCAGTCTCTCTTCAGTCTCCAAACATTTCAGTTCATACTGACACTGTTTCTCTTTTTCTTCAGCCTCCAGTTCAATTCTCTTTAATGCCAGATGGATTTTTAAGTCCTCTGAGGAAAAGGAGAACAATCCTGTCTCAGAAGGCTGCATATCCCCACTGCCAAACTAGATATCCTCTGAGATGCTGGTCTGGTTTGTGGCTGTGACTAAGCCTGAGATCTTTGCTTTGTTAGTCAAGTTGGCAGGCACCAGTCCTTTGGCTTCACACACCTTGGCTATTTGGTTCCTTGTCAACTTGCTATAATCATTTGCTGACATCTTTCCTGTCCCTGACTAAACTGACTACAAATGAATAAAACTATTGTGGCAATGAAACTCTGTATGTTTACCTTGTGTCTGTTGAGAGTGCACACCTCAGTGACAACTATCCACAGGCTACTAAAGGGCCATTAAAATCCCAACGCTGACACCAATATGTGATGAGTCCTCTTTACCCATAACTAAAGAGCCTCAGTCCTCACCACTGTCTCTGGTAAGAGAGTGCCACTAAAAGCAGGGATACAAATGCACAATTTTCCCCTAAGACTACACCAGAACAGGTTCAATACCTGGGACTGTACTATATGCTTCACTCCAGATCCCCAAATGAGTCTTCATACTAGTCATTGCAGAGCACTGTGTCCCAATTCTAGGTATCTGACACACTCCCTCTTAAATATCCAATATTCACAGATGCACATACTCTTGGGAAACAATGACACAGATTTACCTGCTCTGTTCCTTTGCCACATTACAAAGTAACAGCTGCCTCTAGTCAGATACCACAATACCCTTCAAAAGGGGTGTTCAATTATATTTGGTAAAATAGATATTGATGCAAACGGTTGCATTTATTCCAAGCAGTAAGGCTTTCTACTAAAATAACCAGCTACAATGAGATGTAATAAAACATGTAATAATAAACAAAATAATTTAAAATATGTAAATACTGAATAACTGATTCCAATAAACATCAGAGTTTCACAGACAGGAAATATGAAAATAATACTGTAGGACAGATCTCACATTGATTTTAGAAAAACTTCTCACTATCTAGCTGTGTAGTTACCTGACTATCTGAACATTAACTGTCTCTATCTAATCTAAATAACTTAGCAAAGCAAGATTATACTCTTACTTCTGCAAGGTAAGATGAGAAATTATGTCCACACTCCAGGCTGTTGGCTGTCCTCAGTAAGTGGAACAACTAATCTGGAAACAACTGGACTACTACTGCTGAACAGCTCTGGAAAACAACTAACGAACAACAACTGAAAAACTGACTCACAACCTATTTTTTATAGCAGATCTTTTTTCAAAAGTAACAGAAAGCTAACATGAGAATTCTACTCTCATATCAGACTTTGAAAAGTAAACAAACAGATGCAGTGAATATTTTATTCTCCCAGCCATGGCACACAGTGACATCACATTTAGGTCAGCTGACTCTAGCACATGTGTATTCAGAATTTTCTTTAGAAAGAACATGTATATTTGATCAGCCAGAAGAACACTGTTTGACATTCAAACATCTTGCATAAATCAGAGTGATAATTAAGACATAAACTTATTTACAAAATTACAGCTAGTCATACTGGCATATGTAACACAGGGTAATCTACAATTTTTTTACAAAATGTCAGCTAGTCATGCTAGCACAGATGACAATATCTAATATCCTCATACCAGGTGCCCATATTTTATGTTCTGCTCTTGTACAATGGATATTTTGGAGACAGATCTGTTTTCATTTGGTTTTGGACCCACTTGGAAGTTTTTGAATCACTGATATCCAGAGCCAGGGTGACAAGCTTCCTAGGCTTTATACTCCTTGAACACATAATTTGCTTATATTTGAATAGGATCCATCATCCTCACTTGGCCTGGTCCTGTTTAACATGTGCTTTTCTTTATATATCTAACAGGTTCTGGATTCTGTTTAGTTTATTGTTCAAGTGTTTGCTATTTCATCTTCACATTTCATCTGCACACATACGCACGCACACAAAATATATATGTGTATATATATATATATATATATATATGGGTTACCGTTAGAACATCGACTGCTCGAAACATCAACACACGGAAACCTGGGTCCAAAACATCGACACATTACTTCACCGACAGTGTAATTCGTTGACCTGCAAATGTTCAACACTCAATTTAAACATGGGCGCGTTGAGGAGCTGAAGTGTGAGAGGGGAAATAGTGTGTCTGGGAAGTGTTTTATTTGCATACACCGCTATGTGTTAATTTGTTTTATGCTGATGTCGCTGAGTTACTTGGACCGTTCAATGCAGATTGGCATTTTGCATGTGTTGGTGTTCCATTGTCGATTATTTGGGTGTCGAACATTTGTACATTGATATTTTGATGTTTCGGAGAAGTGACATGTTGATGTTTTGGACCCGGGTTTCTGTGTGTCAATGTTTCGAGCAGTTGATGTTCTAACGGTAACCTATATATATATATATATATATATATATATATATATATATATATATATATATATAGATATGTGTATATATATATATATATATATATATATATATATATATATATATATATATATATATATATATATATATATATATATATATATATATATATATATATATATATATATATATATATATATATATGTGTGTGTGTGTGTGTCTGTAAAAAAAAAAAAATGAAGAATGATTTATTTCAAACTACAATTTAATTTGAATATGACTCCTGAATGGTATATGCTTGTCACTGATTCTGTTTTTGATTAAACATATTCTTAAATTTCAGTTGATGCTTAGTTCTGAATAATTTCTGTTTTAATGCCAGTAAGATGAACATGGAGGAGGGGAGGCTGACAGTAACACAACTGTCAATGTCTTCAGTTTTCCTGTGATTCATACTTTGGCAAGAGTAGTGGTTCTGCCCATCCTCTACCTGTACGCTAGTTTGTCCCCCTTTTCAGGCAGGTGGCCGCAAGTCTTCCTCCTTTATTCCTTCTTTCTTTCTTGGACCAACCTGTTTATTTGTGTGGACTTTCGGGAGCAGTGATTCATGTGGCTGAAGCAGGATGAGAGGTTGTGACAGCTAGCGTTTTGGTGGGACAAGCCAGTTGGGAGGTAGGTGGAATACATCACCTGGCAACATGTAATCCTGTTTGGTGAAAATTATTTATACATTACATGATGAAGCTGAAGTCTGCACATTGGTTTTGAATTGACAGAAGTTCAATTCTTGGTGGGCAGTTAATAAAACCGGCCACAATGTTTATCACATGTGGTGTTTTATTGGGGGAGTGTGCTCATTTACAAATATTATTTATTAGTTCCTATTTCAAGCTTGTATCAGTTATCTTGAAACATAAATACTACAATCCTGGACACAGGTGTCATTTTATTTATATTTCTGATTATAAACTTAATGCTGCATTCATTGTACTTCATAATTTATGACCTACTTGCAGTGACAATTGTACCATGCAATATAAGCTCATATACACATTGGCATTTATATCTAACTTTGTTATATTTGCAATTAATTGGATTACACAAACATATTACAACAAATTCTATAACTGTATGTAATTTTCTTTTGTGAATAATTTTCATGCTGAATGTAATTAAAAAAACAATGTGTGACTTTTGTCATGCATAGCAAATATTTGAAATTGTCTATTTAGTTTAGAGGCATATTCAGTTCAAAGGACAAAGGAAAAAACAGTGAATTTATAGCAGCTTTAAATCAGAGGGCCGGATTCACGAAGGCTTGCACGGAGTTTAAGAGTAGTGTAAGACTCCATGCGGCCTTCGCGATCCAGGAACAGCCCAAAGTCCATGTAAGAGACAAGCTAAAATGTCTCTTACACGCAGTGGGCATCGATAAGCTAATCACCTCACTTGCAGCCAAATAGCATGAAAATGAGGATGATTAGCAATCCAGGAAGCCCAGAACAGCCCGTGTAAGAGCCGATTTAGCTGCAGAAATGTACTCAGTTGACAACTGAGTACATTTCTGCAAAAACTGCAATGGAGCCATGTCAGCTCCAAATAAAGGGTGCATATGTGTCAGGCAGTATGCCAATGGCCAAATATGTGGCCATTGGCAAAGTAACCTGATGCAAATATATTAAAAATATAATTTTTTTTCGGCGATTGCCAATGTTTAAACCCAGCGCAGCCCCGTGCAAATGGGCTGCGCTGTATAAAACATAAAAACGAAGGTTATAAACCCACAAATGTGGGTTTTATGCAATACATGGAATGTCAATGCAGGGACCAGCACACCAAAACCAACATGGCCACTGTGTAGTGGTTGCTAAGGGGGGAAGCTGAGTCTAAGACATGTAACTAAGCATTAGTAGGCAATCTGATGCAAATGAGTGTTAGGATACTGAATTCCACTGTCACATAGCAAATGAGCACAGTCTGAGTAGTGTAAGAGTTACAGAAGGGGGAGGAACAGAGTAGGAGATAGGTGACATCACAGGGGGAATGGTAGAAAGAAATGCAGTTCATTGGAGGTCAGAGTTACATGACAGATGTCAGACAGATATCATGGAAAGAGGTGTGCCACTAGATAAGCATGAGAAAGTCAAGAAATGGAAGGTGTACACTGTTGCCTACACCGAAGTTTCTTGCTGGGCGTGCATGCGCACGTGTGCGCGCTATGAAGCGCGAGTAAGGCAGTGTGCACGAGTGTAAGGCAGACGGAGCATGTGGGAGTGTGTTGGGAGATGTTTAACACTGTTTGTGCGGGTGTGCATGCGTTTTAATCTGAATAAGCAGATTCTGAACCGTGTAAGCATGTGTGTGCGCGTGTAAGTCACTGTGAGCGTGTTTCTGCTGGTTTGCACACGGCTCCTCCCTGAGGAAACAGAGAGGAAAAAGGAAGCAACAGATTTAGTAGGAAGCTAGCAGGGAATACTGCTGGAGCTAGCAAGTGAAAACAATTAGTAGCAGGCAATTACACAGGCAGAATAGTAGCCCAGCCCAGCACTTAAAACTCTGCAAACAGCAGTGCAGGATGTTTCTCTCAAGAGACACTGCAAGACAGGAGTAAGCTATTAGAAGTGAAAACTGAAAAAGCTGAACTCAGAGCAGAAATGTTAGGGGCTGCCATAGCTGTCATAATGAAACATAGGCGACTTGCTGAGGGTGGTGCCAGACAACCCACAGTGAGGAGACAGAGAAGAGTGTACAGGCCCAGGGTCACCTACCACAGGTTACATGAGCTGGAGATAGTAGAGCGCTATAGAGTGGACAGAGACCTCCTGCAGCAAATAGTGGAGCTGTGCAGGCCATGCCTCACACACAGAACCAACAGAGGGGAACCCATTCCAGTGGAAACCAAGGTATGTGTTGGCCTAAGAATACTACCTTCCAGAGACCAACTGGTGATATGATGGGGATATCACAGGCATCAGCCTCCAGGGTACTGCACCAGTTCCTGGATGCCATGTCAGCACATGTAAGTGATCATGTATATTTCCCCAATGCCCGTGAGGTATTGGCCAGCAATATGCGTCTCTTCCAGCAAATAGCGGAATACCCTGAGGTAGTGGGTGCAATAGACTGCACGCACATACACATCAAAGCACCAGCAGGTGAGCGGGGTAGGGCATACATCAACTGCAAGGGCTTCCCCTCCATCAACTGCCAGGTCGTATGTGATGCCCAGGGCATAATAATGAATGTGTGTGCTGGCTGTCCTGGGAGCTACCATGATTCCCACATTTGACACAGCTATACCAGACATTTGCCAATGGGGACATCCCGCACAGACACCTAGTGGAGGATGCAGGTTATGCACTGGAGCCGTGGCTGATGACACCCATCAGAAACGCACACACACCTGAACAGGAACGCCATAATGAGGCACAAGCACAAACACGTAATGTAATAGAGCGTGTGTTTGGGCTGCTCAAGTCACAGTTCCGGTGTCTGGGACACATCTGGTGGAGCCTTGCAGTACACACCAACTACATGTACCCAAATTGCAATGGTATGTGCTATGCTACATAATATGATCTTGCGAAAACAGCTGCAGCAGGACCAGCAGAGGGCCGGGCCAAACAGCCCCCCCCCCACCATTGCCAAGGCCATCACAGGCAGAGCGTGACTCGGAGGAGGAACAACCTGAGCCTGCCATAGTAGGCAGAAGGAGGCATGCCCAGTATGCCCTGGCCTTGGCAAAGAGGCAATGCATAGCACATACACTTGGCTCAGTAGGAACCCTGGGAATGATACCCTCTCTGACTCACTCAAATAATAACATGGATGCCTACAATGACATGACCTGCTCACAAACATGTACAGGGAAGTGTAACATGCGCATCCGACAGAGGTAGCCCTGCAGCACCACCTGAGGCATGAATGCCATGTGTTAAGTAATGTAACACCATGTATTATATGCACACCTGAGGACCCTGACTAACATCCTACCCTCACCAAGCATCATGCCACAATATGACAATGAGATGATCAAGTGCAATAATTGACTGAAGTATTGCAGTTAGTCAAAGGGGATCCAATGTGTGCCAGTCTGGGATGACATGCTGAGCATGACATGATGCTCCACCTGCTAGGACTGGCGTGCACCTATCAGTGCAGGCCGTATGGATACTGGCAAAGGCTGTTGTTACCCACAGTGTGCCCTGAATAGGTAAGGCTCAAAATACAAACCTATCTCCATAGGTATCAGAAGGGATAAGAATAAGATAAGGGATAAGTCGAAACAGCAAGATGCATGCAGTCTAAACTCACCCAGTATGGAGAATGTTGATATCTGTGCTGTAACAGAAAACTGAGTCAAGGCTCACAACAGCACCCTAACACTGCCAGGTTACACCTCATACTGTGCTGTACAGACTCAAAACATGGGACAAGCTACAAAAGGAGGGTGACTAGCAAGAATTGTCAAGGATAACCACACCCCCATGCTGGTACCACAACAAGAAGCAGCATGGACTAGCCATGGTCAAGTAACAGTAACTAAAACTGTCCCCCAGTTTATAGCCTGCTACAGACTACTGTCCTAACACCAGGAACTGCACCTGGCCTATGCTGGAATACATGAATATATCAAGTCCTCCAAACCACATTATATTGGGTGACTGAAAATACCCAGACATAGACTGGGAGCATTATACTAGCTCCAACAGTGTAGGACAAAAGTTCATAGAATCCATAAACCAAAAGGCCCAGGAACAATGTACCACTCCCACAAGAGGGGTAAGCATACTGGATGTGATAATCAGCAACATGGGTACTGAATGGCAAGACGAGATGTGTATTGCTCACTGGTAAAAACAGACCATAGAGTAATCACACTGGATATACAAATCCTGACCACAGTCCCTGGCCAGAAAACCACAGTGGAAAACATGTGTAAAGCAATAGTTGCACTCCTCCAAACTGATGTGGAATCCATTAAAGGTCCTGTGCAGGTGCAAAATATGGGCCACACCTCAGAACCTGTAATACAGCCATTCCATGAACACTGCCAGGAATGCTTGGATTATGCAATCCTAAATTAAAACAAGACACAATGCCATACACGCAGGCATCTGGCATGGTGGACACCAGCCATAACCAAACCATGCAAGAGAATGAGGAAGCTACTACATGATAGAGCAAACATAAACAATGAAGTAATCACTGATCAGTAGTATGGCAATAAAATATGTCCACACATACAATCCAATAAGGCCAGCCACAACAAGTTGATTCTGTGAATCCTGAGGCAATGTTACACCTGCCCCAAGTACACAGACAACCCCCAACTCCACCCAAGAAATACAAATATATGTGAGAGATGCAACCATCTATCCAAACTGGAGGCTCAGCTCCCTCAACCCAGTACTCCCAAAACTAGTCAGGAGGAGAAGGTAACCACACACACCACAAACACAGTCCCACATAGACCTATCACAACTGCAAACCAAACACATAAACACAGATAAACATTCCCATAGGAACAAATTACAAACACAGCACACCAACAGAGGCCTCTAAAGCAGACACCCAATCAAACAACCTCCAAACATAGCACATGCAACACATAGTACACAAAGCTGGTGTGCCAAACAGTCACAGGCCAGAAGGAGAAACAACATGCCTGATACAGTTGTAACAGGTGACTCCATAGTCAGACACACTGCTGTCCCGCACACCAGACTGAACAAGGGAAAGGGTACAGTAAGCTGCCTGTAGGCTGCCACAATACGCCACATAACAGAAGTATGTGGGTCACTCCAAAGCAAGTAGAAATATGATGCAGTCATAGTCCATGCTGGTGTGAATGACCTGAGATGTACCTCCCTAGACTACATGAAAACAGACATAGATGAGCTCTCTGATTATGTAATCCAGGCCAGTATGACACTCACCATTTGCAGCATCCTACCCTTACCAAGAATAATGCCACAGTACAAACACGGAATGATCAGTCATAGCAAGTGGCACACTTACTGGTGTCATTCCAAGGGGATCCAATGTCTGTCTGCTTGGGATGTCATGCTTGACAAGCCACGCAGCTGTTCTAGGGATGGCTTGCACCTGTTACCCCTAGGCATCTGGATATTGGATAAGGCCTTTGCCACCTCCATAGAGCCTTTTGTAGGCAAGGCTGAAAAGAACTAACCCACCACCCTAGAAAACATAAGTGGAAAGAAACATATGGGTAATGCTGACCAATGCCAGATGTGTAAACCCCAATATGCATGCTCCCAAGGCCATCCCCAGTATGGAGAACATCGATGTCTGTGCAATGACAGAAACCTGCTGCAAGCCTCCTGACACCACACCAGCACTACCAGGTTATACCACATATCATATGTCATGGCCCCAAAACCTGGAACAAAACATAAAAGGAGGGTGAGTATCCATATTCAGCACAGACACCCATACATCCAGGTAACTGACAATGCACAAAGCATTGGAGTCCACCCATGTGCAACTAACTGTAGGCAAGACTGCTGTACAGTCTGTAGCATGCTACAGACCACACTCTTACACACAGGAACCCCACCCAGCCGTCCTGAAGACAGTGGACAGTATGAATGTCCCACCAAATACCAAACAAGGTACCACAAATTACCACATAGGTGGTAAACCATTATGTATGGAAGGAGTAATCAGGGACCTAGGGACACAACTGGACAGTAACCTGTTATGTGACACTCACATTGCCAATGTGGCTAGGAAGACTGTCTACATTTGACACCGTATCAGGAAATGATTCACATCTACATCAACAGAGGTCATTGTGCCCCTATACTGTTCTCTTATCACACCCATAATCTAGACAATGCCTCATATGGGATGTACCTTACCTGACACCTGCAGCAGTTAGAAAGACCTCAAAGGTACCTCACCAAGAGGATAAAGGGTCTCAAATACATGTCATATGGTGCCTGGCTGTAGACACCCCAGCTGAATGCAGTCACATACTGCCTACACAGAGGCATTGCATGCCTGTTGTAGAAGGCCATGCCCAACACAGGAGTAATGGACATGCTCCACCCCAGAAAACTCAAAGCCATCGGAGCTGTGAGAGTGAGAGATGTCAACCTCAACAAATAATGAAATAGGATGTGCTGGGGGGACAGATACATAATCCAGAGGCTCCCCACACCCTGGACTAGAATCCCACTCCATGTTAGGCAGAGTCCCTCACTGACACTCTTCAGCAGGAATCTTGCCAAGTGGATGGATGATTGTAGAGTTACACTGGGGGTCTTCACTGTGTCATGTCCAGACAGAGGCACAGCAAAGCAAATCATAAATGGCCATAATATTCACATAGCAAGGGGTGGCAAAAGCCACACACTCTGGCTAGGCTAACAAATGCCCTAGGGTGGATAGCCTAATATGAATCTATGAACCTATGAAGATACAAATTGTACAGGACACTAAGGATAATCCCAAGGCTTTCACAACTGATGGTAGGAACCATGTTGGGAATTCACAGATATGCTCTGAATCACACAAATATCACAAACACACACACATATTGCCAACATACATCCTGACAGGTGCAGTGCAAACCCCCCCCCCCCCAGAATGCAGAATATCTACCCCAGCAGACTGCTGGCCCCCTGACATTGCAGATGCTGAGGTAACAGCCAGCATCTACAAAGCAAAACACACAGCAGCAATGGTATGAGATGGTGTCCTGAGCTGAGTGCAACATGGACTCCAAGATGAATGGAATGCTAAATCACACTACTGCTCAATGTCAGCCTTACCACAGAATATGTACCCAAAGAGCAGTGTACAACAACAGTGGTCCTTCTCAACAAAGGTGTTGCCTGAATGGATACTGAAAACTACTACCCCAGAATCCTGAGACGCTCGGTCTGCACAGCTATGGAAAGGATCAGCATGTACCACAGACATAAAGATATTGGGGACCTACTGACACCGGACCCTACCCAGTGTGGCTTTCTTAAGTGCAGATCCTGCCCCTAAACATGTTTGACTCAATTGAAACAGTCATTAAAGTCATTGATGAGGGCAATGTGGTCCACACAGCGTAGCTGGACCTTGCAAAGGCTTCTATACAATACCCTACGTGTTCATTATAGATAAGCTCACCAGCTAAAATATAAACCCCTATGTCAGTAGAGGGGTTGCAAACCAGACCAAGGACAGAACAGACATGGTCAGACATGCTGCAGCCATGTCAGACTACAAACCAGATATAACTGGCATCCCACAAGGCTTGGTCCTGGGATCTCCCTCGTCTGGTATATATGTCCCATAGGTACAGGCAAACATGGAAGGACTGTGTCTGAACATGTTTGCAGAGGACTACAAACTGATCACCATATATGATCCACCAGCTGACATAAGCATCCCACAAAAAGGCCACATAGAAACAGACAACTGGTGCCATAGCCATGTCAGCAAGCTAATTGCAGAAAAGTGTATAGTCAACCCCCGTGGATATACAGTAAGTGCCCACCAATTACCACATAGGTGTTAACCCATTATGTAGTTAACATGTAATGAGAGACCTGGGGACACAAGGTGATAGATATCCTGCATTGGACAAACATGTGCTGTAGTGTTTACAGAAACATACCATATACCCACCTAATCATGAAGGTTGTCAGATCTAGATAAGGGGAGGTCATTGTGGCTCTGCAGTCATCCTCCATCAGCGGTACAATTGACAACAATAGCCCCTGTGGGATGTACCTCAGCAGACACCTTCATCAACCGTAAAGTCCCCAACAGTACCTCACCAGGAGTATCAAAGAGCTTGCACAGATGCCATGTGTGTTGCTGGTATCAATAAACATGTTGCACCTTGTACAATCTGAATGGCAGTGAGCTATGCACATGAGAGACCTGAACCCCAGCACTGACTTACATAGGGCAAGCTGTACTGCATGATCCATAACACAGAAGCCACCCCTACCCATGAGTGAACTCACAGTACAGGCTACCCATAGAGTCACTTATCAATTTTCCTCAATAGGAATCTTGATGAGTGGATGGAAGATGGTAGCTTTATCCTGGGTATCACTGTCATGTCACAGGTAGACAGAGGCACAGTATACTAACCATGACATATGTCATGGCAAGCTCCACTTACAATGTGTGTTGAAGGACAAACACACTCTCCAACTAGCATTAGACATGGACTAGGGCACATTGCTAGTGTTTGCAAATGTACACTTATGTTGTGGAATACACTACCAATGTTGGACAAGCCTGGTTTAAGTAGTTCATATCTGAACAGAATGCAACATGGTCAGATGTACACAACTGGCCCCTAACCAGGCTGTTGTGCTCACTATCGAAATGTAAAGCAGTGATAGCACTAAAGCCCAGGATACTGTCCACCACAGTCAAAGTACTACCAGTACACTATACAGTACTACAGTGTTAGGTCAGTGTGAAAGGATGTTGACAACTGTATGCAAAGTATCCCATGCAAACACTGCAGGCACAGTATAATCCTGTTGTGTTCACACACAAAGCAGTTGTACAGTAACTACACAACATGACACACAACACACAACCATAAACGGGTGATATTTGTTGAAGTTCACACTCATCCACAAATGTGGTGGGCTGCAGAGTTCAACAAATGGAATGCTCACACTGGGCATGCTGACACACTTTGATAAATGAGACATATGTCAGACAACATGCCATAGCAAGTCTGAACTGGGCATGCTCACACACTTAGGCCAAATCTCAGTTTAGCAGTTGGACACACATATCTGGTATTTTTACGTGTTATTCCAGGAACCAACCACATTACAGCAGTCTGCCCAGTGCACACAGTTAAATGACTACAGAGACATACGTGATATAGTGGATCCCTCCCTTATGCAAACATCTTCCACAGATGCACAAGTTGTTCGTACAAACAGGGAATGCTATGGCAATAAAGATGTGCAAACAGTCTATCAGCAACAAATAATGTGCATTTGACAATTAAACATATGGGTGTAGAGGTCAACACTAGGCTGTTTGCCCTAGGGAATGACAGCTTAGCCAGAGTGTGCTTGGCGTCTGCCTCCCCACAGGATGCACATTCCCCTTTCTAAACATCGATGATGTCAGCACCTTATAAGTACAGCAGGAGAAAAGAAACCTCCCAGTAATGCGAATAGCGTGCTCCGCTAAAGCGTCTGTCATAACATAGTTAGGTAGGGGTTTGAATCCTGCAAATGCTTAGTATGAGTGGGGTTGGTGTATGTGTAAGTCTGTGGGAGAGAAATGTCCCTTTTGCAAACTGGGAAAACACACTACAGGATGCACACTCCCCTTTCTAAACACCGATGATGTCAGCACTCTATAAGTATAGCAGGAGAAGGGCAGCCTCCCAATAATGCGAATAGCACGCTCTGCTAATGCGTCCATCTCGAGTGTCGTAACATAGTTAAGTAGGGATTTGAATCCTACCAATGGCAAGTGTGTGTGTTTGTCTAAGGGGGATTCGTGTGTGTGCAACTTTGTGTGAGGGAAATGTCCCTTTGGGCAACTAGGAGAACAGACTACAGGATGCACATTCCCCTTTCTAAACACTGATGATGTCAGCACTCTATAAGTATAGCAGGAGAAAGGAAGCCTCCCAGTAATGTGAATAGTGCGTTCTACTAATGTGTCTGTCTCAAGTGTCATAACATAGTTAAGTAGGGGTTTGAATCCTGCAAATGGCAAGTGTGTGTTTTTGGCTGAGGGGAGTTAGTGTGTGTGAGGAAAATGTCCCTTTCGGCAACTAGGTGAACAGACTACAGGATGCACATTTCCCTTTCTAAATACTGATGATGTCAGCACCCTATAAGTATAGCAAGAGAAGAAAAGCCTCCAAGTAATGTGAATAGCACACTGTGCTAATATGTCCGTTTCGAGTGTCATAACATAATCAGATAGGGGTTTGAATCCTGCAAATAGTAAGTGCGTGTTTTTGGCTGACGGGGGTTAGTGTACGTGAGGAAAATGTCCCTTTCGGCAACTAGGTGAACAGACTACAGGATGCACATTTCCCTTTCTAAACACTGATGATGTCAGCACCCTATAAGTACAGAAAGAGAAGGGAATTCTCTCCGTAATGCGAATAGCACACTGCACGAAGGTGTCTGTCTCGAGTGTCATAACCTAATCAGATAGGGGTTTGAATCCGGCAAATAGCAAGTGTGTGTTTTTGGCTGAGGGGGGTTAGTGTGTGTGAGGAAAATGTCCCTTTCGGCAACTAGGTGAACAGACTACAGGATGCACATTTCCCTTTCTAAACACTGATGATGTCAGCACCCTATAAGTAAGCAAGAGAAGGGCAACCTCTCAGTAATCCAAATAGCACACTCTGCTAATGTGTCCATCTTGAGTGTCATAACATAATCAGATAGGGGTTTGAATCCTCCAAATAGCAAGTGTATGTTTTTGGCTGAGGGGGGTTAGTGTGTGTGAAGAAAATGTCCCTTTCGGAAACTAGTTGAACAGACTACAGGATGCACATTTCCCTTTCTAAACACCGATGATGTCAGCACTCTATAAGTATAGCAGGAGAAGAAAAGCCTCCCAATAATGCGAATAGCGCGCTCTGCTAATGCGTCTGTTTCAAGTGTTTAAGTAGGGTTTTGAATCCTACAAATGGCAAGTGTGTTTGTCTGAGGGGGGTTATTGTGTGTGTGAAGGAAATGTCCCTTTTGGCAACTAGGAGAACAGACTACAGGATGCACATTCCCCTTTCTAAACACCGATGATGTCAGCACTCTATAAGTATAGCAGTAGAAAGAAAACCTGCCAGTAGTGCGAATAGCACGCTCTGCTAATGTGTCCATCTCAAGTGTCATAACATAGTTAGGTAGGAGTTTGAATCCTGCAAGTGTGTGTGTTTGTCTGAGGGGGGGTTAGTGTGTGTGTGAGGGAAATGTCCCTTTTGGCAACTAGGAGAACAGACTACAGGATGCACATTTCCTTTTCTAAACACTGTTCAGCTGAAGGCCATGGCTCTGGCACAAGTTGTCTGTTTCTATGATGTCCCTTGGGAAGATGCGTGTGTTGGCTGGAGAGTCGATTATGGTGGCCAGTTCGCAGTCATCTGCATATTTGGTCAGCCACAGTCCGTCCTTGTTGGCCTGTACCTCCAATAAATATATACCAAACAAGAGAGGTCCCAGGACTGAGCCTTGTGGGACACAGCTCGTAACTGGTTTGGAGTCTGACATGGCTCCAGCAATTCTAACCATGAGGGTTCTGTCCTTGAGCCACTGTGCAATCCATCTAGTGACATAGAATGCCCAAGTGGGGTATTGTTGTGAAGGCTTTTGCGAGGTCCAGGTAGGCTGTGTAAACCACCTTCCCCTCGTCAATGGCCTTGGTGACAGTTTCAAAGAAATCAACCAGGTTAAACCTGGTAGTGCTGGTGTGCTCTCAGTAGCCCTGAACCAGGCACCTGTTACTGCACAGATATCAATGTTCTCCATGCCAAGGAGAGTTTCGGGTGCATGCATCTGGAGGTTTAGACTTCTGGAGTTGGGTAGCATTACTCTTAGTTTCTTATCCCTTGTGATACCTATGAATGTGGGTTTGTCATTTGAGCCTTGCCTAACATAGGCACTATGAGGGTAGCAAGAGCCTTTGCCAATATCTGAAAGCCCAGGGGTGACAGGTGCAGGCCATCCCTAGTGAAGCAGGTAGTTCAACAGAAGATGAATATGTGAAGGTGTAGTGCCTGTGATTAGTTAGCAGTAGCATATATGACTGCTCACATGGACACATGCCAGGTAAGTCATATGCACTGTGTCACAGGCAATGTACATGTGAACAGGACAAACAGTGACATCCTGTCAAGTGGGACATGGACATACATATAGTAAGCTATGCAGATGGCACTAGGAGTCCACAGAAGCTCTATAACTATGCATTGCAGGTGTGATCAGTATTCCAGGGTAATTGCAAGCAAACATGCATGCAGACAAAGCTACAGTAAACAGGGCTGCATGTAGTCCATTGTACAACAAACAAACTGTACCACTTCCAGTAGGTAACACTGCAAATATGCAGGCACTATGCACATGTACATGGAAATACAGGTCAGATGGCTAGGGTCCAGTCTCAGCGCACACAAGTGTACAGACCATGTACTGTCAGGATGTACAATAACTGGATGGAAACCCATGTGCTCATACCTGCAGTAATACACATGTCAAATAACAGACACTGAGCCTTCACTCAGTGGTTCCATACTTAGTAGGATGTATGCTACCTGGCCTGCCACCACAGTATCCCTGACATATATGGGGACTCTCCCTCCTGTGACAGTTAGTTTTGTGTGTTGGGGCTGTCTAGCATGGTATGAGATGTGAGCATGCAGTGCTAGGGTGCTCCTGTGTGTCCTGTACCAGTCGTGTAGTACTGCACACATATCAACATCCTCAAACATCTGCATTGCAGAGTCCAGTGTGGGCAACATGCCACTTGCAATTTACATGTCCATCATTGTGTATTACTACATTCATTACCTTATCCCCTGTGCTACCTATGTATGTAGCCTTCTATTGACATCATTACCACCAGTATGCCAACATGTGCAGATGATACACTATGGTAATTACCATGGGTGTAGACAACAGTACATGACAATCACACACTTACTGCATCAGGCATGCTGTGATATACCCACAATTAATTCAGCACACAGTACTGTTAACAACATGATACTATTACTAGACATCTATGTGGTCACCCTGTGCATCAGCAACATGTTAACCTGTACCTGCACAGTTGTTACAGATTGCAGGAGGTGGCACAGTTTCATCATATGCACAGGGTGTGAACTTGGTATGCCTGAGTCAGCCACCGATACCACCGATTGACATGTATGTGTATGTGTGTTGGTGAGGGACAGCAGTAGAAGGTGGGGCAATGTTGATGCAGTGTGTGCATGTATGCGGTAGCCCTAGGTGTTGTCAATTTGCATGTGTGTATGGATGCACACAGTTCCACCTCATGGCTGCCATATACTGGTGTTTGTGGACAGCCACAGACTGTACCTGCCAGGTCATACAGATCAGTGTCTCTGGCCATGGACATGGTACCTGTGCCTTGCAGGGGTGCTACGGACCATATCCAGTACCAACCCAGACTGGGTACTGTCATCAGAAGCAGGTGTTCATTGACTGGACACAGATCCCTGTCAGGCCTGGCCAGAGCCATGTGCACGTGGTCTCCTGGGGTGGTCTGATGACAGCACAGACCCAGCATTGCTGGGACTGCTGCTGGCACTATGGGGGCGGCCGCGGCCTTGTTGTCGTCCGCGATGACTGCCAGCTGCTGCTGTTGCTGGCATACAGCCACATCGACACCTCAACCGCCCACCGTCGCCCTGGCTCATGGACATGTAGCTGTGGAACTGGTCTAATATGTCCCCACAACGTCTGTCTATGACATCGGTGAAATCACGGATGGCAGCCGCAATGTCACGCATACTGTCAGTCATGGCTGTGCGACATGCTGTCAGCTCCCTCAGACCCTGTCTGGTGTACCGTTCCATACGTGACTGTGCCTGCATGACAGCCCGAAACATAGCTGAGGTTGTAAGACCTCTGTGGGCACATCTGACAGGGGCAGTACGCCCATGGATGCTCCCATGAGAACCCCTGGACATCTGTCTGTGTGGTACCATCTCTGGGCCATGCCCATGGCTGCTGTGTGGGGAGGCATGTGCCACAGATACCACATTACCCTGGTCAATGCCCACTGTATGCTGTCCATCACCTAGGGACATTGGTGACAAAGGGTGTATTGGCAGGATAACTGTGCGCATTGATGGGGTCGACAGCTGTGTACTGTCAATCGGCTGACCAATGGCGGACCCTGGCATACCTTTCTGTGCCATTACACAGATGTCATCATTATCAGTACCCACGGCACCTGATTCAGGTTCCCTGCTACATGACACCAGAGCAGCACCAGACCCTGTGGGAGGGAAACAGGAAACACAGTTTACAATGTCTACACATTAACAGTGATGCACACATGCACACATGCACACATGCACAGGTGCACACATGCACCCATGCACAGGTGCACACATGCACGCATGCGCACATGCACACATGCACACATGTACACATGCACACATGCACACATGCACACATGTACACATGCACACATGCACACATGCACAGGTGCACATGTGCACAGGTGCACACATGCACACGTGTACACATGCACAGGTGCACACATGCACACATGCACACATGCACACGTGCACAGGTGCACATATGCACACATGCACACATGCGCAAGTGCACATGTGCACACATGCACACGTGCACACATGCACAGGTGCACGCATGCACACGTGCACACTTGCACACGTGCACACATGCACACAGTTTCACACAATTGTACAGTACTCAGTATGCGTGATATCAACACACAGACACAGACACACCTACATGCATACAAAGAGCACTACTAAGTGAGCCAAATAGTACTATTACTATCAAAACTATTACAGGAATTGTTAATGCACACTCACCAGCATGGATAGGCTGCATTGCTGTTATACCAGAGGGACCTGCAGACGTGAAGAAACTAATGTCAGTGGGCACAACTGTGCCATTGTTACTGAGTATGATACAGGTCAGTAGTACAACAGTCGCCTTTCACAGGTCAGCTGCTAATATTGAGGATATCACACTTGCACATTAAATACTATGGTGACAGCTACAAACCAAGGACACACCTCACACATGGATTAAGGGATGTGTAGCCACCCCACCACCTGTTGCGACCTGTTGCCTGTGGATATCCGATGCATGCTGATGGACATGTCTGATTAAATCACTGCAGTGATGTCGTACCTGCTTATATGTCCTATTATGCGTTCCTATGTCATTTACCCAACGGACAAGGTCTTGCCACAGTGCAACCCTCTCCTGCTGATTCTGGCTGGTGCGGGAAAAGAGTATTGCATAATCCCGCACCAGGCTCTGGTATATCTCCTCATCCTAAGCTGTGGAGTAAGTGGGATTCCTCGGGTGGGCCATGTACCTGAGAAAGAAAATAACCTGATATCAGCAATATATGTCAGCAGAATTTGGCACACATACTACACATGCTACTCGACTGTTATGATACAACATATCTCACATATATAGCATCTGTCTGTCTATTGGTGGATACACATGTAAATGGCCAGGTATCAGTGCTCAGCTAGCAACTGTGCAACAGTACCTGGCACACTCCATATGACATACTACCAAACCCCAGCAGTCAGAACACTGATTCAGGTCAAGAGCACCTCCTCACTCTGGGGGTTTGTATCTAGGTACTGTATGGCCTACATCATCAACTACTGTGAGCTGACCACACACTGATTGCCCTGGATATACATATCCCACCTCCACCACCAGCACAAATGACTATAGTGAATAACTTTACAGATGCAAACTTTACACTTTGTAACAGTGACATGGTATCCTTTCAGCCCACTGGGCCAGTGGCAGATACAACCCACAATGCTGACCCCTACACAATTGCTTTCTACAGACATCTCCGAGAATGCATGGATCATGCAATCCCATATATGACCAAAACACTCTCCACAAAGGGACAGCATCCTGTCTGGTGGACCCCAGCCATAGACAGATTGTATTACAGAAGATGGAAGCTACTGCAAGACAGAGCATGATTCCATAAAGGGAGGGCATGTCTGAGCAGCACTAGTAAGGATCTATTTTCCATCATACAAACATCCATGGGCAACTTTGAGAGGGAAATCCAGAGGGACACTACAGATAACCAGAAGGCCTTCTTCAGTTATGTTAGCAACCTGGTCAGGATCCATCCTCTACGTCCATAGTTAGTATACAACAACAAATATTTCACTGACACCACAGATATTGACAACATTGTGGCAGACAGGTTCAGTGCAGGTGTCACCCACCTCTCCCCAAAATAAGACATAGTTATCCCAGCTGACTGTAACCTCCCTGTCATCACAGATGTCCAGGTGAGAGCCACCCTCAGGACAGCAGAATACACAACATGAATGGGACCTGATGGTATCCCCAGTTGCATGCTACATAAACTCTGACAGGAGCTAAACACACATATAGAAGTGCTATGTAACACTAGCCTGACTACAGGATATGTACCTCTACACTGGCGCACAGCAGCAGTGGTTCCACTCCATGAAGGAGGCACCTCAACATACCAATACAATACAACACAATACATTACATTACAATACAATACTATACAATATGCTATTGCCCCTGGGACTACAGCAGCATACTGTTCTGCTACCATGACCATTGTGACACATGTGGTGTGATGGTACCTGCTGCTGTCACACAGTTACACAGGGTGACTCATATGGCATATTACCTATCTGACTAACATTCAGCAGGGGTATGTGTGACATGTACTCATGGGGAGTCTTGCTTCTTTACACTGTGTGGTTTATTGCAGGGTATGTCTTATCTGTGGGTAGGAACCTTTACCTCCACATGTGCACTCTATTGCAGTGGCACGGATGACACACAGCAGTCATTTAGTTTGTGGATGGTGTGAGGTGTTACTATGGTTGTTGGACATCTGTCATGGCTGTGACTTACATATGTAAATCCGGGAGTGGTAACCTCTATGTGGGTAGTATATGTGTACTCTGTGGTGTTGTCAGTCACTGTGCATTGGTAATGTGTTTGAGTGCATTGTCACAGTGTTGTACATGTCACTGTGTCCTTCTCCATATCTGTAGCTGTCATGTGAGGTCCATACCATGGCATCAGTTATGTGGTGTGGAGGGGTACACCGACCTACATGTCCATAGCTGACACACCATGTTCGCTGACACATACCATGTGCAGGTATTCCAGGGATAGTGTGCCACTGTGAATATCATTGGGGCCACTATTGTACACATTTATGACCCTGTTCACCCCTGACACATGCAGTGGTGGGCAGCCAATCACATATCTGGTGGTTACTGGTGTAGGTGATTTGGAATGTGGTATGGTACTCCAGTTTTGACACTGGTGTTCACTCCATGCCTTTGTCACCAGGCAGCTGTTGCAATACATCTGTACACATGTGCCTCACTCAGAATTTATATACATCTCTCTCTCTCTCTCTATATATATATATATATATATATATATATATAGATATATATATATATATATATATATATATATATATATATATATATATATATATATGTATATAGATATATCTATATGTATATATATATATATATATATATATATATATATATATATATATATATATATATATATATATGTCTGTATACATATACACATATATATATATTGATGTACATATATTGCTATAGCTGTGGAGAGGGGGGGACACAGAGGGGGTGAGAGTGACAGAGGGGGTGGGACAGGGTGTGTTGAAGGTCGTCATATACAGTCATATCTGTAGATAGTCAGATCAGTCTGTCTATGTATATGTTTCTACATATATCTATATCTGTATGTGTGCATTACATATATATGTTTGTACAATATTCTATCTACATCTGTCTATGTATTCCTACATCTCTTTCTCTATGTATGTATACATATATGCATGTTATATATATATATATATATATATATATATATATATATATATATATATATATACATATACGCATACATATCTTGACATACATACATATCCATATGATAGACAGGTATATCAACATGTTTGTCTACCATACTGTATACACACACTAACATACTGCTAACCATACATAACTGTGAAACCTACTTTGTACATGGCACTACAACCTACAATCAACCAACATTGATATGTGCACATAGATGCTCTCACATACAAATGTATGTACAGCCTTCACTGATAGTTGCTGTATGTCCCCTGCCCTTTACACATCTTCATATACATATGGATACAGTCCAATGACACATATGGAGGGTTCACAGTATGTAGACCTTTATAGTATTACTTTACGTTAACTGTGTTTGTCACAGCTGCTTGTGTTGCCATCTGGTTCTCTGTCCTGCTGCTCCACTTCCCAGTTGTCAGCTTTCAGGTGGCTGTTGCTGAACAATTTGTTTGTGTCTGCTTAATTGCAATTTTCTCTGTCTCTGTCTCTGTCTCTGTCTCTCTCTCTCTCTCTCTCTGTCTCTCACGCCCTTCTCAGGGTGCAATGAAAGTATTGCATGTGTGGACTGGGAGTATAGCATACTTTTGTAGGTATCTGCATATGCCCATGTGATGGCCTCTGCACCAATTGTTAGCCAGCATTTGCTAATTGCATGCAGCCAGTTGTGTACTGATTGCAGTTCTCACTGTGACTTCAGAACAGTGCGATAAAAAGGTATGTGAGATAGGCATAGCCCTTTCAGATTTTAAGGGCAGGGACCATGCTGGTATGCTGTGGACAATGTTCTGTGAGTGTAAAGGTTGGTATCTCTCTCAAATTTCCAGCTGTGTTGTAGATTAACATTCCTCCATACATTTCTCCAGTTTCCTGTACTAACTGTTTATGTACACTGACACCTACAACTACTACTACTGTTAATGTGTGTGTGCTTTCCTTTCACTTTTGTTTGCACTTTGTTGCTAAGGCTTCAATATTTGCCCTTTATAGTCACTACATGTATGCCTGCTAGGTGTCCTGACTGTAATGTGCTGCTGTAGCTTTCCTATTTTCCATGTACTTTCACACCTTGGAATGCTTGCTATTTCTGCTAGGGTGTTACAGCATGCTGTGTGGTCTGGACATGGTGTGTGCCTTGACATCTATTAGGGTATTTGAGTATGCTGCTGAGCAGGCCCCAGAGACTCTCAGGTTCATCTGTTATCTGCCTCATGGAATGGTACATATCAGTGGGGTACACACATTAAATTGTCTGGTATGCTGCAGTTGTGACTGTGGGTTAGCATGAGCATATGTATTACTACACTTATTCTGCCATGCAAGTGGTGGATACTTTCAGGACTCCATAGTTACCATTGCATGTGTTGTTACACCTTTCTGCCTACTGTTTGTACATTTCACATGGAGTCTGTGGGGCATCCTGTAAGTCATTCACTGTTGGTATGTCTAGGCTCTTAACTATTAAAATATGGTGGTGTCAGACCTCTCATGTGTACAATTATTTGCAGGTTGTCCACATTACTGCCTCATATTTTGGTCAATATCTCATACACAGCTTTTTCTGGCAAGTCACTCTGGGCTCAGGTCGGACTATAGTGTGAAACATTAAAGTTTCAGACTTCATACCCTTCCAAACATCCCACAACATGCAGACCCTGTTACTCTCTGAACTGTCTGCATTTGTTGTAACATTATTTGTAATGTGTCCCTGGTTTTGGGCCTTTGCTCCACATATTTTATTACTTGGTCCAGATGTGTTCCTGTAAGAGGTTGTGGGGTATGGGCAGTGATTATCCTGCTGTGAGTATGTGTGTGGCTTGCAAGGTGCTATAGTGACATTATTACCTACTAGCTACCAACTAGCATGGCTGTTTCTGTTCACACACTACTATTATGGAAATCCACTAGTTTTGATAGCAATTCTAAATGGCATGCTTTGTTTACTACACATCTATATTCCCTTTACATTCATTCCTACTATTACATTATATATTTATTTTAGCAGAATGCTCTTGTATAAGATTCATGGCTTAGTGGTAAGTCATGCAGATTACTGTTTCCAAGGTCCTGGGTTCGGGACTGCCAGTGGGATTTTATTTTGCATCTGAACTGACTACAAGACCTGTCAATCAAAGTGACTAAGGCACTTTTAAGCAGTTGTAACTGGGTTAGTGCTGGTTTGTGCAGAGCTCACACATGCGCACTGGCGTTTAGCTCCGCACACACAAGCACACACCCTCTTACAGCCGCTTAAACGTGCTTACTCTTGCGCACACCCGCGCTATTTTCTTTGAAAGAAAAGAAAATGGGGAGACAGGAAAGTGGTGAAAAAGGGGTCACAAAAAGGGTAGGAAAGTAGGGAAACAAGCTTGGGATGTGCAGGAGGGATGTAGGTAAGGCCCAAAGCTGCCCATTTCTTCATCAGCAACAGCTGTGCATATGTATGTAATTTGGTGTGACATTTGAAACCTTCCACCCCTGAGAGAGGTGTCAGGACAACAATAATACTTGTTGTACAGCCAATTGTAATTGATAGGTTCCATGTCCAGCAGACATGTGTGCGGAATGGGCAGCTATGTATGGGGCGTAATTTTTTTGTGGGTAAAGAGTGCCCTTTTTTTTTTTTTTCAGGTGAGAGTGGTATGTCAGGTGAAGGAAGTCGATACAGCTGGGGAGGTAGGTTGGGTAGGTAAACAGACAAGACAAACAAGACGCATACAGGGGCGGTGTATGACACATGTGGGGGGGTTACACAATTGACAGGGATGGAGGTTTGGATATCCAGAGCCCCTGAGCCCACAGATGGCAACAGTGGAACTGATATCCCCACCCATAGGCAGTTGCCACTGTTCCTTCACTGCCCAGGACGGGGCTGTGCTGGGGGCTGTGTAGGCGAGGCAACAGGCATGCCCGTTAGTTGCGCCACCCGTGCCTCGAGCTGGTGTAGGGGCTCGAGGACAGAGTCCCGAATCTCCCTACGCACCACAGTCCGGACGCTATGGAGGGTGAGTGGTGGTTCTCCTCCTGCCACACTCGGAGAGTGGGGGCGAGCCCCATCCCCTGCAGCGCTTCCACCCGCAGGTGGCACAGGGCCACCGGAGGAGGGTCCGGACTCGGCACTACTGCCAGGTGCACTCACCAGCTGAGGTGGGAGAGGTCGGTCCGCTGGAACCCGCCTTCCCTGTCATCCTATGTTTTGCATTATGTCATGACAGTTTGGGTTAGTGACATATAATACCATTCACAATTAGTTGTAACAGCATGCATTAGTATTCCCATTAACCAAACACCCAGATATTCACACCATTGAACAGCGTGCATAACACATGCATAATTTGAACAGAAATACACAGTCCAACAACATGCAGGGTGGATGTATGAACAGGGCAGATGCATCAACGGACATGCAAATATATATGACCCAACAGGGCAAATGTCCAGGGGTGTTAATTGTGATTGCACATACCATTTTCACGTGGAATGGGTTATATGTGGTTATAGGGTGGAGTAAAGAAAGTAATATTAACACCTTCGAATAACAATACATATGCTGTACATTTCTAATAGCTACAGTTATATACACACTACTGTTCTGACTACAGTTTCCTATATGATAACTATTTCAACTTGGTGATAGGACTGTTACTGCAACATCAATATACATTTTATGGTTCTTCATACACATTCATATCTAGCTTTGTTCAGCTACATCATCCTGCTACATTTGCTTTATATAGCTGTAGACAAGTGTGGATGTTTGGTATATCAGACAATCATCCTATCTGCATATTGCAGACTGAGAGCAACATATCCAGACTTTGGGATACACATTCCAGATGCAGCAACACTTTGAACAGATTTTGCTGTTTGGTTTTGAATCTCACATGCATTTCATTCTGTCTTGACTGAAGTATACTTTATTCAAGGGTTATTACTACTGTATTGCTGGATTCATGACACTTTCTCACACTCTCTCACTTGCTTTCATTTTACTATTCAGGATGGTACTTACTTCTAGGCTTTATTGACATGTTTTACCTGTAGTTATTACAATCCTTTCCAGCAGTCTCACTTCTGTCATGTTTCAGTATTTTCACAGGGATATATTTCACACATGTGATTTCATCATCTTCTGCAGCTATACTTTTCAGCCTGCTGCAGGTTGTGTACTATTTTCTTACAGTTAGGGCATTTTTATTTCAGAATATATGTCAGACAGTTTCATTTTTCGGTTTAACTTACAGGCTGAAACACACTTTTGTAATCAAGCAATACTTGCATACACTTTCACACTGTTACTTGCAGATTTTATTCCTTACTGACTACACTGCACTCTTTTGCTGACTGTCATACTTTTATATTTCTTTACAGTTACTGGTAGTGGATTACTGACCTGCCTGGTGGCGCAACCGCAGCAGCCTATCGCCATAGGCTCTGCAGTTCGCAGAACGGACACCTGCAGCTGTAATATAAATAAAGTAATATTGGAATACACATCTCCATAATATCAGCTAGTTTAATTTCTTACATACATAATTAAATGTTACTTACTCAGTAGTGGGGCGTTGGGTGTTTGCCAGGCCTCCTGGATCCAAAGGTTCAGTTTGTCCTGCTTGCGTCTCTTCAGGTCGGCATGGTGGTGATGGACCTGCTCACCAGTCCTTGGAATCCCTGTGGCACTGGTGAGATCATGAGACAACTGGTCCCACGCCTCTGCCCTGTATGCTCCCCAGAGGACCTGGCCCTGCATGAGTTGGGCCTCATGATTATGGACTAGGAGCCAGACCATGTACCTGAACTCCTCAACACCCCACCTCTGTGCTCAAAAGCAACTACCCTCTCCTACTCCTGTCATTCTGCCTGCAAGTCAGTTCTACAATCGTTTATGCTGTGTATTCCCGCCTATGGGGCTTATATAGTCCGTTTTTCCCGCACATATCTGTGATTGGCCATTTTGGAATTGTATCAACTTCAGTAAACCTGCATTGTCATGCTCCAGTTTGTATTCATTCCTATATATTAGCTATTATTGCATTTCTAGGCACTGCTGTCATGGCTTAGTGGTTCTGTACCTTGACTATGGTGTATGGTATTCTGGGTTCGAATCTGGCTACTGCTTTTTATTTTTCATGACTGTCTAGACATGCTGAAGGGTGTGTCTGTGTAAAGGCAGTTTTGATATGGCTTGCTCAACGTTGCCCGTCGGTTAGCTTGTTTGCGCGGTGCGCAGCTCCGCGCAAATGGGGTATGCTGGTTTAAGCCTCATTTGGCTATCTGCACGCATATTACACTCAGCTCAGTTAGGGGCACATAGATTTAGCATGTTAGACCACTGCTCAGCTACGGGCACTCATTTTGCACCAGTTAAACCACTGCTCTTCTACGGGCAGATGCACTCACTCTGTTAAACTGTAGCTCAGCTATGAGCACATCTGGCATTTTGTATTCTTTTGTTACCTCACATTTCTTCAATATAAATGGACCATTTCATTACATTTTACATAAATTGTGGTTTTATGTGTACATATTTGTCAGGGACTTGTTTCCTGCTTATTTTGCAAAAAAAAAAAAACTGGTGTTGTGGGGGCTCGAACCATGAATGCCTGCTCTTCAGCCAACATCTCTACCACTACACTATTGCTTCCTGGCTTATTTTGCATATTTAGTTCTTATATGCTTTCCCACTGACTGCTAACTGTAGCTGCACTACGGGCACGCCCACGCAAACGAGCGCACTCACGGTTAAACATCTTTACAATTTAAAAAAAAATATAACATGTTCATTTATATATTTTATGTTCATAGTCTGTGGGGGCATGTGTTGTGTTGTGTTTATTCACATTTCCATGGACTCTGTTGTGGGTGCTTACTTTGGGCACTTTTACATTTCTGGGGGCGTGTCCACTTGCAGGGCTCGGCCTATGGACACGCCCCCTACTGTCTTACACGGACCGTGTTAGACTTAGGTGTGATTCAGCATGCTCTCATGAATATGCAAAGCATGCTGACATCACTCCGTTTAACTGCAGCCTCCGTGTAAGAGTTATAACTCTTACATGGAGGCTTCGTGAATCATTGCCAGAGTTTATTTCAATATAGTTTAATACTATTGTAGTAATGTTGATGAAGGCGTACTTTGGTGTAATCAAGTGATTAGGTCATGCAAAAGAAAAATATTCTTTGAAGAAAATATTAGGACGTTAGTTCATCACACTCATAGTCTTTGTATTGTAGCCTTTATTATCAGACAACCTATTATGTCTTATTGGGACAGTCAACATTTTATCAATTTTCAGCAAAAATGTTATTTCAATGGTTCTCCTATGTCAACCCATACTAGGCAAAAACATGCTGTCATATAGACAGATACCCTTTTGGAAGTTTCAGACTTCACAATCTAAAGATTTCAAATCTCTGAAAATTTTGTTGTACTCAAATCATGGCAGCAAAATAGAAAACTCTCTGTTATACTAGAAAGTGTTTTTTTATAGGAGCCAAGGCCCTTCTTAACCATGGTGTGAGGGACTATACCCACACATCTCTGCAGAAACTACTAATCCTGAGATCACTGTACATTGCATCATAGGAATATTCTGATTTAGTATATATTTGTGAGTAATTACAGTTAAAGTATTGCAGTTCTGGGGGAGTGAACATGCAGTCCTCAAACATACAATGGGAAACCATATAAGGATGCTGCTGCTATACATCACCACCTTGGTGGTATGTTAGTTCCTAATGAAAAATCAGAAGTGTTCTATATGAAATAGCTGTTATCCTGGTCATCTTTCAATTCTCAAATGTTTCATACTCTACTCCCATGCTGTAATCCTACTGAATAAAATTGTAACCTCATTCTGATTACAGGTCTTGTATTTATTGGTTTTGTCATTTGCTCTGCTTTATAGAACTCCCATGACTATGCAAGCAGAACAGTCAGCAGAGGACAGGAGATGAAAGATCAACAGCATTTTTATGAACTAGACAGGTAAGTATACACAGAGTAAGAAAGCATGATTATTATAGCTTGACACAATGACATATTTGGTTTGGGCATTCTGAAAGCTACAATATAAATAAACAGGTAATAAATTCTAAAACCAGTACCATGATTTTGCATGCATAACATTTTGAAGGTCTTGCAAGACATTATTACCTAATGTAAGGTATCTACAGAATGAATGACTCTTACAATATTGCTGTTTATAATAGGTAGGAAAATTGGATTTCTGTTGGATATATGACCATGTTAGCAACATACACAAGCAGGCATTCTTACTATTTCATTTCTTTGCGTAGTTTTATCATAATGTCCCATGTAACATTGTTACCATGGTACTAAGTCAAGAAACAGATGCAGTCACAGTAGAATACCTACAATGCTGTATCACGAAATAAGGAATCAACATGCCAGATTTACTTCACTCAATGTGTTTGACACACCAAATGAGTACCACATGCATGTATTCAGCATGTTATACTGTAGCATGTAAATAACATAAGGTGAAAGGTATTCATGAACTAATAACAAGAAGGTATTTCTTCTGGGAGTCACATCTCAAAAATATGAACACCTGCCATGCACTACAGAGTAAGCCAATACCATAAAGTGCAATGCCAAGTCCTTCTGCAAATCCTCAGTAAGAAATAACATTTCCATCAAAGGTGCTTGATTTCCGATTGAGACACATGATGTGGTACTAACGACTGACTAAGTTTGAAGCTCCTGCATTATCTCTCATTGCTCATCGACTTTCTGTTAGTTTGATGTATTAGGCTGTACAGGAGCACACTTAGTTCTTCAGACTTCCCCACAGTGTATCTGTTATTTGGTACTGCGAAAGTTATCAACAATCTAAACACTCCTATGTTGTTGTTGTTATTGTAGTCTTTGGCATAGACTATTGTAAGACAACAAATATATGGCCATGTGTCTGCCACATTTCCTGAATAATTGTGTATACCCATTATTGTAGCAATTCCATCACTCTCTCATTAAATATGGTATCATTAATATTGAGTAAGGTTTACATCCCAGCAAATACAATTTTACATAATGAAAGAAAATCTGTTTTTTAAATTAAGCCTTTTATGAACAATGGATTTGATGAATAAAAAATATCAGCCAGCTAACACCTTTCATCCTACAGTATTTAATTCAAGTTATGTCACTACAAATATTGAACATCTTCTGTTTTAAAAAAAAAAAACTAAGAAGTAACAATTCCATAAGTATAATATATACATAGCAAGCCTGATTCTCAAAGTTTTTCATTAGAAAATAACTTTGAGGCATGCCTGTTTGCCATATAGTATGTGTACATCTCTCATTTTGTAGACACTAGACAGAATGTCTTTGTTTTTTGACAGGTCACTTTCACCTGTCACATATGCCATTAATCATTTGCTAGTGACAAATTCCTTTCTACCAGGATTGAGAAGCTAAATAGAAAACATCCAAGAGGAGGCCATTAGGGCTGTTAAGGTCAGGTTATAGACAAAAGGTTATTTGAATTCTGATATTAGATGGGGTAGTAATGAAAACAAAGAATGTCCTGGGGATGTAAATTCACTGGAAATCTACTTCAAAAGGAAATGAAAGTTATGCTTCCAGATTTAAGAAGAGGCATTTGTCACTGCGGCCCACAAATCAATGATCCAATTGGCTGTGTTTATTTATACAGAAGCAATCATTGTCCTTGTGACACAGCTATAAATAAATATTCAATCAAGAGACTGAATCCCTTTCTCAAAAACATGTTTTCATTACATTCAGTGACCTTTTTTGCCTGCAATAATGCAATATAAACTCTTCCTGCATTTTCCACAGAAAGCACTCCGCTTAACTATAGGGTGTTAATATACTAACTAATAATATATTCTAATGAGAGCTCTTTTGATATTGCGTCTTTGTTTATTACTACATAGTAAACCTAAATTGTTTGACTATAGTAAAACTTTTAATATGATTTACATGAACCATGAAAAAAGAAAATGAAAAAAATAGAAAAATGTTTAGGACCACTCGTATCCCCTCTGTGTAATTATCATAACAATAGTTATGCAACATAGCTGGCTGTTAAACTACAGGCCAAGTCAAATTCAATGCATTCTAGTCATTAACTAACACTCCACATACAATCGTTGTCAGTGATGCCATACTTAAAAATCACTTCAAACACGAACAAGCTGATGAAAAGCTTCAGAAAAGTCGCACCTAGAAACAAACCGCTTTAATAACTTTAAACGCACTTTTTTTACAAACGTTTTTCATCTTACTCTATAGTAAAACTGCTTCAGATAAAACAACAGTTCATTGCAAGTAGCCCTTATATAAATTAGATTGAAATTTTGGCGCCAAACTACACACCAAATCATGATGAAATTTAAAGTTATATTTACATACAGTACATTTCAAAAAATACATTAATATAATACATTAAATAAAATAAAATACATCATAAAGACTGGGATTAACTCTGATAAAAATACTATTATTAAAAATTGTTCAACATAAATAAATTTTGACCATGTGCACCATTGGAGAAACTTTAACCATCTCATAATAAAGGAAAAACAATGGGGTAACAACCTTATTTATACATAAATACCACATGTTCAATATTCAAAACTACATATGTATAAAAAAATATATGTATGTGAAAAAATATATATATGTTTTATCAAAACTTGAACACCGATACTTTTATATCAGTGTAGCAGTGTTCCGAACTGTTAGTGTATTCCGTCTAGAGATGGCAGATGTCTGGAATACTATTAAAAAATCATGACAGGTAAAATGTATAAATAACCATGCCAATGAAAATAAATAATGAATATATTACTATTTCATGGATTCATTAATTTAAAAACTAAAGATGAATTATTTATATCGATCACTATTTTTAATTTATGATAAGTATTTTTAATATATGATAATAAGCCTCTGGTTTAACTAACTTACAAATTATATATAATGCAGGAGTCCAGAAATTTCTTCCCATATTTTTAGAAGTGCTAAATATGCAAACGTCTACAATGTAAAAATAATCATACTACTAATAGATTGATACCCTCCTGAAAGAATTTATGTTTACATTTAGATTGTATTTATTGTCTATATTTAAAAATTCATTTCCCATATAAGGGAAACCTTTCTTATGTATAAAATCCAATTATATGCAAAGTAATACACAATACAGTGACGCCATACTGTTGCTAGCACTAGAGTTATCAGTTGCTTAATTGGTTTATCAGTCTTAGTTGATCTGATTGTAATAAACAGACAACTGCTATTGTGAGCCAGCTGATGTGCTATGAAATACTAGAAGAACAATTTATTTCTGAGGCTTCTTCCTAGTCCTGTTTTTTATTCTAACTATTTACATTAGTTTAGCCTCAATGTCGATTTCACAAGTGTGCTGAGTGTGGAAGACATTGAAAGTTATGTCAGTAGAAAACTGTACCTTATTGTCAAAATGATGGATAGGAGAGGAAACAAAAATTGTTAAATGTCCAAACAATTGCTGGAATCTTTGAAAGAATTTCTTGTATTTCACTTTGGCAGGCAGAACTAAACTATATACTAGTATTGCATCTTCACTGCTAATAAAAGATGAAATTTTCTCTGATGTCTTTCATTTACTCTGATAATTGAAATGGTTACTGTATCAATACAACAAGTGGCCTATGCTGTTTGTACAATCATGCTTACATCAGATGATCTCTCCCATTGTTGAACCACTTGTCACAAAGATGGAAAAAGAAAAAAATAACTCGGAGAACAGATTGACAAGGACTGTGTCTTTCTTTTTCTTTCTTTCATTTTTTTTTTTTTGCCAATGTTCAAATGGGTAGAACTGACATAACAGAAACAACAGAACAGCTATGGAGATGAAGTCTTCTCTTAATACTAAATGTACAGTACAGTAATTAAGCTAATGGGGCAAAAGCCAATCATCAAATCTTAATGAGTCCCGTATAAGGGAAGTAAGACAGTAAACATTTATGTGATCTCAAGTCAAACATCAAAACATGTTTTAGAAAATATTTGTCTCTAAACTATGTCTTTATAATCACATTGCTTGCAGAAGCTCAGAGATTCAAGTGTAATTCAGATGTAATAGCATAGGTTCATAGGTGTTTACTAGGCCAACAACCACAAGGGCCTTTTTAAGCATAGCCATGCACCCCAAATCTCTGACAAGTTCTGATACCCTTGATAAATGTAAGCATGGGCCTAGGATATGAACCATTTACAGGTTACCTGTGTCCATTAGAGACACAGGTGCCAAACCAGAGATGAATTTCCGGTTTCCCATCCAATTGTCCAAGTTGCACTTGAATTGGGTTAGGGAGGAACTCTGCTTCACATGGATGGGGAGCCTGTTCCATAGATGGGGTAGTCTCTGGGACACATACCTATCTCTCCAGTAGGTCCTATTTATATCACAGGCAAGGTTTAAGTCTTTAGAATGAGTAATTATTGCAGATAGCTAGAGGCTGCTGATGGAAATGGCAGTAACAGAGAAGAGATAAGAATTCATTCATTTTTAGAAATGTTAAGTTTTGCTATATCAGTGAGATGAGAAAAGCCACACTTTTATATCCAAAAAAGCTAAGCTGATTAGTTGACAATAAGAAACTAAATAATGCTGTCATTGTAAACAGCAATAGTAATTTTAGAGTTGGATTTTGATTGTCATAGATTTGGTAGCTACAGATCCTTTCCTAGAAATGATACGTGTGGCTATGGGAAGATAATATTTTTTAAGAGTGTAATATATTACTACATGAATACCTCAGGCATATATAACATGTGATCGATACTTTTATGGTAACTATATATATATATATATATATATATATATATATATATATGTGTCTACCTGACATGGTCGACAGTTCATATGGTCGACACTCATTTGGTCGACAATTCATTTGGTCGACAAGCAGATTTGCCCCCTTCCCCAATGTTGTGCAACCCTGGAGTTGATATATATAGTTAGGCGGGGTGTGGGGGGCACAGCCCCCCACATTGGGGAGTGTGGGGGGCAAAGCCCCCCACCTAAAATGCTTGTCGATCAAATGAACTGTCGACCAAATAAACTGTCGACCATATGAACTGTTGACCATGTCAGGTAGACCCATATATATATATATATATATATATATATATATATATATATATATATATATATATATATATTATCTACTACATGCAAAGTGATGATGACATTAGTTTTCCTCTTTGATACGCTGATTGTTTCCGTTATTGTATAGGTAGATGATTGTCACTATTGATTTGGCATCCAACCCCACAAACAAAAATGGAAAAAAGTGCTTGCAGCTGGAGATATATGGATCTTCTTTATATTGTTGAAGAAAGACTTACTCAAAATTCAGAACATCGAGACCACAGTGACGAAGCAGTATTTTATTGAACACCAGGAACATCACAATTTCACTCCAGGAAATGTACCACTGGTGCACCATGGTGAACTTTGCATTTTTTCTGCTATAGTGCAATCTTGGATTTGCTATATTTAGTTAGAGTGGGGTGTGGAGGCGCAGCCCCCACATGGGTGGGTTTGATTTGCTGCAGTTTGTTTTTTGTGTGTTGGTGGACAAGTGGTTTGTTTCCTGGAGTGAAATTGCCATGTTCCGAGTGTTTGATAACATGCCGTTTTGGCAAAGTGGTCCCGGCATTATGAATTTCTCATAAGTGTTTTTTTGACAATATAAAGTAGAGCTATAAAAAAAATATATATATTTTTTTTAAGAATATATATATATATATATATATATATATATATATATATATATATATATATATATATGCTGCTGTTGTTGTATCTTTCTGCGGTTAGGGGTCGCCACAGCGGAACTCTGGTCTGCTAATGATTGGCAGTAGATTTTTACATGCCGAGTTGCCAGCCCTGATGCACAACCTTCAGCAAAGGTACACCCATTCACACATGTCTCCACACAGAAGGCGCTTTAGCTGAGAAATGAACAGGACAACATCTTACTGTGAGGCAACAACGCTACCACAGCACCACCACCACAGTTAGAAATGTCAAAATAATGATTTATCAAAATTAAATATATTCAGTTGCATTAATATATTAAATCTACATCAAAATAATGTTATTGTTCATTAATAATTCATTTCCAAGGAGAAATGAGGAGATTTATATATATTCAAGCAATGGTTTACAGTTTGCCAACACACAGTCTATACATTGTCAGAAAAGCAAAACCTTTCATGTACAACATTATTAAGCCTCATGGGACTTAAAAATTAACACAACAGAAATAATTAGAATTAATTCACTCCACAATTATTGCAGTATTATTCCCTGAAGAGGTATTTATCTCAAAGATGCTCAGATCATTGTGGGAAAAAAAGTGCTATTAACTGACTGATGTACTTTTTTCATGAATTGTATAAATTACAAAGCAACATGCTTAATGTCAGGAGAAACCTGTGAAAACACTCTGGTCACGTGATCTATTCATAATCACACCTTATGTAAGTGAAATATGAAGGAAGTAAATCTAGCAGTACTGAATGAAACTTGAAGTCTGCTTGTAACCCAAATCCTCTTTGTGCTACACTAAGACACTATGGGATGTCAGAGAACTGTGATGGAGTTTCCCCAGAAAACATTTATTGGCAACTTTAAAGGGCAGTTTTTAACTAAATAATTTTAACTGGTAGAAATGTCAGAGAGTATGTCTTTCTTATCATATTTAACTGGTAAACATCTGCTTGGTATATTATTCTGGCAGTGATATGCAAAGCAGTTTTGGAGATCTAATTAAGCCATTAAAATAAATGCAAAATATATCTATAAAGAAATACAACATAAACAATAAGCATAACAATGTCTGCAAAAGTGTTATGTTATAGAATATGATCTTATTTGTGTCAAATATTTTTTTCTTTTTTTCTAAGTAGTTTGTGACCCCATGCCTGAAGACTATCAAGCCATCCATTTATCAGGCTCAGCACATTTATTTGCCATATAAATGACACATGCTTAGTACAGCATGAAAGTGGGTACCTCCAGTAGACACCATATCGCATGCAGCCATGGAGGCAGTTTGTGTCATTGCAAGCATTCCGGTAAATTAGGCCATATGCAATATGGTTCTAAACCCATAACCTGGTGGTGATGAGAGCACCTTTGCTACCTCAAGAGGTGCATTTGCCCTTCAGTCCTGGGCAGGAATACTCATTCATGTGCTGGGCAAAGGTAGTATCACTTTCTTGAATGATCAAAGTTCATGTTCTTCAAACTCTTGTTGTGGAGAAAGCCTCCACTTTGACCTGTAGCATCATCTGAGAGAGAGTATGCACCTTCTACCACCAGATAGCCATGCGCTTTATCCACTACCAGTTTTATCAGATTCACAAACAACTCTTTGAACACTGGTTAACTATGCTCTAGTCAGGACTTTATCCCTTTACACCAAAGAGATGGCTCCTCTACCATGTGTATTAATTGTGTTGTGCACTAATTCAAAAACTGGCACCATTTCAGAAAGCGGTATTATTTTTTCAAAGACAAATGGCTTAAACAGTAAATATAAGTGATGAGAAAAACATCTAAATAAAAAGATGTGATGTGTTATAAAATATCATGAGCAAAAGTTCCAGACAGAAGAAAATAGTATACATTATCAGCTACAAGGCTGTTAGAACTGAAAGTGCAGCCTATATCTGCCATCTAAGCTATTAGTTCAAATAAACTGTAGATGCAGCAATCCCCAAGGCTAGAAGTTAAGATGGCAGATGAGAGAAGGATCATAGCCTACCTGCCTTCCTGGCTGTTTTCAGAGATTAAATACCTCAGCTTTTTTGACATGCAGGCTGTGTGCCTAGGTTAAGTAGCAAAGTCTATCTGCCACCTAGACTGCTGGAGTAATAGTAATATAGAGGTTGAAATAGCTTGGAATGAAAGAAAGTGCAGCCTGTTTACACTTGGAAAAAACATGGCTCTACCTGACAAGTGACAGAGGATATCAGCCTTTCTATTACCTAGACTATGTGCAAAGATATGTGGTATAGTCTATCTGCCACATAGACTGTTGGAGTAGGTGTAGATGGAAGAACTATTAGGATAGACAATGAAAGACTAAGAGGTAGGAGGAGCGGGCAAAAGTAGAAGATGAATAGCCTATATACTGCCTAGAATTTGTGCAAAGGTTAACTTGCACAACCTTTCTACAGCCTAGATTGTTGTAATCAGAGGTGTAGCTGGTCAGCTAGCACCCTATGCTGGTCCCACAAACTAGCAACTAATTCCTTCAGCTCTTTAGTGAGGAGCAAATAAGTTTGGCCCCATGTCTATCACTAGCAGACCAACCAGGTGGCAACATTGATGCACACCCCCTCCCACCTGCCCAGCTCTTCATTAGAAGAGAAACATAAATAAATAAATAAATAAAACAATAAACAAACTCACGAAGTAATTAATTAAAAAAAAATCCCTGCTCCTTGTACTCATACACAAAGCAGGTGGCCATAGAGATACATGCACCCACCCACCCACCTACTCCAGCTCTTCAATAAAAGAGCAAAAAAAAAAAATTGCGATCAGGTCTTGGGACTTCTGAAATCCAGGAGCCAATAAGGTCTCATTTCTGTGCCATGCCAGCAACCCTCCCACTTAGAGTATATTAAAATAAATGAATAAATACATTGATAGATAAAATCTCTTTTGTTTCAAACTGTAGCAAACTGTAAGGAGGTGTTACAGTTTATACCCAGCAAAGAATGCTACATACACTAAAGTTTTAACTAGAAAAAAATAAAACATTTTTTTTTCTTTTTTAAATAGCTGCAGTTTAGACCATACACAGAGTTCTACAGTGCTCTAATTTTACTTAAAAAGGAAAAAAAAGTAAACTATCTTTTTAGCTGTAGTAACTGCTTGCTACAAATACAGCAAACAGTTGCTAACGTTTAGACCACACAAAGGAGTGCTACAGTGCTCAGGTTTGACCACAAATGCAATTCTGGCTTTTAAAAACTGCACATACTAAAGAGCAACCAGGATGATTGTACTGGATGTCCCATGACTCATTGTGCCTCCAAACATTTTGTGCGTGGTGTAGTTGACCACTTTGCCCCACCTTAGCTACACCACTGGTTGTAATATAAAGGATGTAATAGTTAGGACATAATAATAGATTTAAGCTAAAAAGAATATGAATATAGGCACAAGGTAAAAAAAAATGTAGTGAGAAGAAATCTAGTTACCTAGTGCAGGAAAAAGTGGAAGAAAAGAAAGGGACAGTTTGTCTGAGATGAGTTATGTTTAAACAAAATTATTACTATAGCAGTGCACTTCTGTAAGCCAGAAGTGTGCAAAGAAAGAAGAGAATTACATTTGTCCTCAGTCCAAGAGGAAGCAAATGCTTAAAGTGTACATGTAAGGAAAGTGAAGACAAAGTTTGCCATGAGAGGAACATGGAATTGCTTGGGTAAAATAAGACTTCTCCTCTCACTAAGTAAAATATGAGGAAGTGTCATTGAAGGGTTAACACTGAGTTTGTCAGAATGTTAGATAAAGTAGGGAGAGATACTGGTGTTGGTATATTAACTATGTTATAACATATAGTGTGTTGCTAATAGATTCTAGGCTATAATAAAGTTATACTACCTGGTTAGTAGGGTCAAGAAATTATGAGTTATGAGAGTAAGAGAGTTGAAGTGTAAATAGAAAAAAATCCTAAGTTAGCTGGAGTCAACATGCCAAGATTCTGTAAAGAGAAGTTTGAGCTGGAGGTAGATCTCTAATTGCAGAGTTGAGGCCAGATGGATGAGATTTCTGAAAATCAGAGAAAGAATGTTATTGGTAGAAGGCCAGCTGAGTGATACAGTAGCAATAGTTATACACTTGATATTGATTGGTTGATTACTGGTGATGCAAATAGTAGGAGAAGTTAGTTAAGTGTAACTTTGATTATATGGTGGATAGGTGGTGATGGAGGTAGGGTTAGGAGTGGAGCAGGGCTCTACCCTGAATTAGTACAACACAAAAAAACAATCAAAGAAAATGGATTAGGAGTTGTTCATGGCAAGGAATGTGCTCAGAGGGAAAATGGTAAAAGTAAATATGGATAAGGTAGAGAAGAGAATGAATAAATTACCATCAGGATACATTAAGTGGGGCAGCATAGGTAGCTAACACCTGGTACTAATATCATCAGTTATTATGTAGAAATTGTGCTTCACATTTCAAATTCCAAAGTAAAACAAGAGCAGCTATAAGAAAATCCTTGACCTACTTAAAACTGCACTAGTGTAGCTATTATCAAGTTTTTTTAAGCAATCTGTAGCTGCAATGGGGCATAGTCTGAAATTTTTTACAGTGGAACAGCGAGAAGAATTAGGAACTTTAGGGATTTGTACTACCTGTGTAAAGTAAAAGTAGAATGGGCAAGCTCAGAGCCTTAAGCAGCTATGTGTTTGGGAAAGTCACATCTAGTTTCACTTTTAGCAGATATCAAAGAAAACTTCAACACTAATCTGAAATTTCACTGCTACCATGTAAAATGTGACTGAATTTATCGGACAATGCAGACTTTAACCAACAATACCTCAAGACTGCTTAGATAATTAGCAGGTGTGATTACCTACAAAATTCATTACATTTCACTCAATTAAGCAGAGGGTAAAAGCACTGAAAAAAAACAGCAGTAAGACAGAAATGTTTCTAAATAGGCTATTTAAATCTAGTCACCTCAGTGAACCAACCAGTTGTATTCCAAGGAAATACTGTAAACTAATTTTGTAAATAGAGCTAACAAAGAAAAGTACAGTTAACAAGCTAAGTATACAAACAGCTCATGTCACACCTTACCTAGTCCTTTAGCTTTCCACTACATACAGTTCCAGCACAGACAGATAATAAGTAGCATAGTGTAAGAGAAGGTGGCAAGAGTGGGGAAGGAAGAACAGAGGATTCATGGGAAGGGCAGTACCTTTTGAGAGCTTGTAACATTTAAAATAGGATTTGTTTAATGCCACCTCAAGCTAGTACTTCACTAAAACAATCAGAGGAAATGGCTTAAGAGCTCTTAATGATAAAAAATGCGCCCAAGGGAAATGAGCATGTAATATGTCTGAGTATCATGCATGATAATAGTAGAATGTATTTTTCTAAGGTAAGGTATAAAATCATGGAAGAAGCAGAGTTAATGTAAGGATTAGCAGACATTAATAAGTTAGTGGTGTGGTGATCCTAACCCTGCATCTTGCCTTATGGTTACACACATTATTAAAGTAGTGTAAGGGAGGGGTGATCCTAGTCCTGCATCTTACCTTAGAAAACTGTTTACCATGACACTACCACTATTTAGACAGATTTGATCTGATTGTACTGTAGAAATTTTGTTATAAGATCACAAAATGAAACTGTTTTCCATTCACTATGCTTATTCCTTTGTTAGTTTTGTTTTTTCATCACTGAATTTATTTAAGAAAACGTTTTTATTAATTTTAAAACAAACATAGTACAAATACATTTAAAGATCAGTAGAACAAAAACATAACTATTTACAGACATCCACAATAAAATCAAACATAGAGAACTAAATCATTAGTAAATTACTTTATTTTAACTGTGATGCGCCACCACTGGACCAGTAATCAAGGAGCCACAATCCTCATCACTGGCACCTGTGGGGGATGTTCACTGGGAGGATAATAGGTACACACAAAGTATTTCCAGATGCAGCTCTTTGCATCAACTGCAGTTTCCCTTAAAAGTATACAGAAATCAGAGTCAGTCTGGGGTTGGATTCTCCCTCTTTCTCCAGATCCCCAATAAGTCTCACCACTTGCACAGTTATAGAGTTGAGATCTCAGCAGAGTGTACAAGCCACAGCCTCCAGCACCCTATCTGTCCAACCAGTACCTCGTGTCCCTGCTGAAGTAGCTGACACACACTCTTTGAGATTTGAATTATACACAAACACACACACACACATAAACACACACACACACACAAACACACACATACACACACACACACACACACACACACACACACACCTGGGAAAGGCTGGCTGGTGCAGGTTTACTAGCCATGCCCCCTTCTACCCAGACAATAAGGTAGTTATGATTGCCATCAGATACTCCTGCTAGCTACCTTTAGGCTCTTACAAGGGTACCAAATATACTGAAATTAATATTAATACAAATGGTAGTTTGACCAAAAGCAAGGCTATTAGCAGTGGCCCACACAGTATCCCCAAATAAATATTCAAGTACTCCCAAAACTTAAGTAGCTCTACAAAGATCAGCCACAATTAAAGGTTTAAATATATTTAATATTAAATAACAAAAGAACAAGAAAATACTAAGTATATAGCCACAGTGACATCAGAGTTCAAAACCACAGGAAATATTTAAAATAACATTGCAGGACATACTCAGACAAATAAAGAAAAACAATATCTAAACTAAGCTTTACTATATTCCTGACTGTATCAAAGAGAGTTACTGTACCCTATTAACTTACTTAATGCAGCAAGCCAGGTGCTGTGGTGAATGGCCCTTCTTGTTGTTGGCAGGTTCAAGACAGAATACAGAATGCTCTGTCTCACTAAGAGACTTCTCAAAATAGTATCTAAACTATTACTACTGGGGTTGCTTTCACAATGACACCATTTCTTTTTTTCCAATTTATTAATTATTTTAGGTGTTACATAACCAAAAATATCAAATACAAAATGCAAAGAGAGAATAAACAAAGACAAATATTCTATCATGTCTAGAAAATGACAAAAATGAATAACAACTATATACAAACAACATATTATAAATAATTGCATTCTCCTGTCTAATATTACATGCTATTATATGGTATGGAATCATTGTATTATGACCGTGAGTGATAAGAGCCATTTGTGTTAAATTTGAGTGATAGGGGAACAAATGGCTAGTAAAGTATGTAAGTGCTGAAAGCTATTTAAACTATGTACACCATGGATGCCACAAAGAAGTGGGCCAAAAGGTATTTCTAATATCTTTTAATTACTTTGTTAAATTAATTCTTGGTTTAATGTTTTATCTAGAGGTGGTCTTCATAGAATTAAGTTATAATAATAGGGGTAAATTTGGTTAATTAGTCAGAATAGTCAAGCAGATTGTTCCAATAAATTTTTGTGTTTTTAGTTAACAATTTATGTGAGGATATATATTTAATAACCATTACCTTAAAAATTTCCCAGGAGATTTTAGATATATTTAGCCAATTTTTTTGCTATAAAATGTTTGATTAAGGCACAGATTGTGATTAAAACATGTTCATTTCACATTTACATGATGCACGTAAGTGGGATCTTAGTTCATTCATGTTTAGATTATTAAGATGGTGTAGCTGCAGACCATAATATTTTTTAATTCGCAGACAGTTGTTGAGGTCTATCATTTTATTGTTGATTTTTAAAACATGTTTGTGTATCCCAGTGAGAGATTTAGGAGTTAAATGGAGGATTGCAGTTTCCCATGAGAAAATAGTCTTTTCATACCCCATCATTTCAAGTTTTGTTCTGAGACCGCATCATAGTTTGTATATAGTTTTACAACTCCAAAAATATGAAGTAAATCAGCATTATCCAGGGGGCAGAAGGGACAGGATAGCATTTTCTTATAACCATTTTTTTTAGAACAGCAGGGGTACAGTATGCGTTAGTATTTATCATGAGCTGTGTATATATTGGATTCTTAAACAGGGTTAACTTTAATGTATTTTGTATAACATCATACTTTCGCTCCATTGAAATATTCTTATTTATATCTTCTCAGTATTTGGAATATAGAAGTGAAGATTGAAATTTAATTCCTGATAGTTTATAAATATGGGAGATCATTTTGGTTTTATAGGACAGGGTTTTAATAATAAACTGAGTTGTTTTAGTATCTTAGTCCTCGATTTTAGTATTTGAGTATTTTGTTTTTATTAATGATTTAAGTTATCGAAGTATGGGGTCACATTTACGTGATGCATGTAAGTGGGATCTTAGTTCATCCATGTTTAGATTATTAAGATGGTGTATCTGCCAGACAGTAATATTTTTTAATTTGCAGATAGTTGTTTAGGTCTATCATTTTATTGTTGATTTTTAAGTTTGGATTGAGATGTATGGGCTCCAGAAATTCGAGTGTATTTTCAAGATGTAGGGATGTAATTAAATTTTGAAAAATAATTATCTTGTTTTTGGTCTTGGGATGGATTTTGGTTATGAGATTATTTTTCAGTTGAATGTAGGGTATGGCCTTGGGATTAATGTGGAAAAAACTTAATTGATTATACCAGATTTTGATCCAGGTTGGGGACCATGTCTGACAAGCTGTGTCATATTTAGCGATTTGGATGAGTTAACTAGCATTAATGATGTAGTAGTATAATTTGAAATCCGGAAGTCCCAAACCTTTTTCTTTTGGTAAAATTAGCTTTTCATAGCAAATTGTTATTGTCTTTGGGAACTAAATGAATTGTGAGAGGGCTGTTTCCATTTTATAGAAGAGATTTTTAGGGATGTTTAAGTTAATAGAGTTTAGATAGAATAAAACTCTGGGTAAAATATTTATCTTAATAATAGCCATCTTCACCAAGGGGGATACATTTATATTCTTCCATATTGACATATCCTGTTTAACTTGTTCCCATGTTTTTTGAAGGTTAGTCTTCATCAGGTCTTTGTGGGTATAAACACAATTAATACCCAGATATTTTAACATGTATGTAACTGGAATTTTGGTAGTAGGAAAGTATGATTCTTTGTGTTTATATGGATTAGTAGGAAAAATGGAAGATTTTGAGGTGTTTACTTGATAGTTATATTAGAAAGGTACTCAAGTGATTTAAGGATTTTATGCAGGTCAGTATTTGGTAGTTCAAAATAAATATTAAGGTCATCTGCAAAAACTGTGAACTTCAATTTGGTGTTGCAAATTGTGGGAATATGGTGGTAAGTTTTTTGAGTAGTAAGAAGTAAGAGAGGTTTAAGGTAAAGGTTAAAGAGATAAGGCGAAAGGGGCCAGCCCTGTTTGGTTCCATTTCTTTTATAGGCTGAGTCATAGTTTTGTTGATAAATAATGTAGCAGAGGCATGTTTATATAATGTTTTAATGATATTTATGAAGGATTGTGGGATATTAAAATATGGCATAGTTCGGAATAAGAAATTAAGATCTACATTTTCAAAAGCTTTGCTGGCATCAACTGTTAAAGCATACCTGGGGTGTTTATCTTTTGCTAAGAGTATCATTATAGTATCAAGGGTGAGAGTATTATCACACACCTGTATTTGTTACATGAACCCTAATTGTTTGGGGGAGATTATAGTGGATATCATTTTTGTATTCAGTGTGATAATATAGAGGTTAATATTTTAATGTCCAGGTTAATAAGAGCAATGGGTCTATAATTAAGCAGATTTGTTTTTTTCAGAGTGGGGTTTAAGTATCAAAATTGTTTTTGAGTTATTTATGTATCAGTCTGAAATACCATGGAGAATAATGTAATTATATATTTTGAGCAAGATTTTAGATAGTTGCGAGTTAAATGTTTGGTAAAATTCAGCAATGAAATCATCTGGACCTGGAGCTTTGTTTATTTTTAGTTTGTTGATTGCTAGTTTGATTTTGTTCTTCATTGAATCATGGAAAATTTAAGGCATTTAAGAATTAATTTATCATATAGGTCCGGCTATACTTGTTTTAGAGAGTTGTAAATGTTATTGTAGATTTCTCCAAAAGAATTAGCTGTATCAGTATTTTTGTGAAATATTTTACCTTTATAATATATCTGTCATATATTTGGAGGTCCATTTTTAGGGTTTATTAATCTGGCTAGTGTTCTAGAATGGATCTGAGCCCATTGTGAGTATTTGTAAAGACATTGTAATTCAGTAAAGGATTGTTTTTGTAGATGAAGGGCATATAGTTTTATTTTTTTGAAGATTCCGCATATTTTCTGCTAAATCAGGGGAGTATTCATTTTGGAGTTTTGATTTTACCTCTTTTAGTTGGATCTCTAGTGACTGTTTTTCTTCTTGTTCCTGTTTTTTTTTTTTTTATATAAATAGATGTTTTCTGGATGAGTACTCCTCTAATAATTGTTTTGGTAGCAGCCCACTGAATATCATAAGGCATGTCAATATTGATTAAGTCTTGCTCCAGTTGGGAAAGAATTAGATTGATTTCTTGTATCACTTCTTTTTTTTTTTTTAATAGAGTGACATTCAATGACCAACTTGCAGAACCCCCCTCTAATAATTTTATTACAGGTTGGACTAAAAAAGTGATTGAGATTTTCGGGTGGTCTAAAATTGATCTGATATTTATTTCATAGTTAAGAATTTGACTAGATAAAGCTTCAGAGACCAAAAATAAATCAATTCTGGATCATGCCCTATGCAAAGCAGATACATATGTGTATATGTTTAATGATTTATCATGTTCAAAATTAGATAGGGGTCTATTAAGTTTAAATTTTTATTAATTCTTCTAGGGCTAGAGTGACTTGGGGTGATTGTTTTCTATTTTTATGTGAATTATCTTTGGAGGAATTAATAAGAATATTCCAGTCTCCACCAATGATATAGTAGTAGTAGTTAGGGAATTTGGGTAGTAGACTGTAAATGTCATAGATGAATTGTTGTTAATTAGAGCAAGAGCCATAAATGTTAAGGAATAGCATACGCGTATTTAGTTGGGGATAAGAGCAGGCAAAGTAACACCATCTACTGTCTAAGTCAGATTTTAAATTTATGATTTCTCCTGGGAAAGATTTTTTAATTATAATGTTGGTACCTTTAGAAGCAGTATTGTTACCAGCTGATATACTTTGCTTAATCCAATTTCTCGCTCTATCTTTTCCCCATTGCTCATTTGTTAAGTGTGTTTCTTGAAGATAGATAATATTGGATTTATTCTGTTATATCAGATGCATTATTAAGTTCCTTTTCTTTTTATCCTGAAGACCATTAATGTTCCAAGAGTCAATTATAATCATAACCACTGGGGATGCATAAGCCAGTGCATTTCTTTGTGCCAGTCCCAAGCCTGGATAAATGGGGAGGGTTGCGTCAGGAAGGGCATCCGGTGCAAAACCTCTGCCAAATTACTTATGCAGAGAACATTTCATATTTCCCTACTGGCTCGATCAAGGCCCGGGTTAACAACGACCACCACCAATACTGTTAGCCAACAGGGTGCTGGTGGAAATTGGGCTACTGCTGGCCGAATGAGAAGAAGAGGAGGAAGGCATGCCCAAAGGCAGGAAGAGCGGAGGAAGGTTAGGAGTGTAGTAGTGAGGGTAGGAACTTTGAATGTTGGCAGTATGACTGGTATAGGGAGAGAGCTAGCTGATATGATGGAAAGAAGTAAGGTTGATATATTGTGCGTGCAAGAGACCGGATGGAAGGGAAGTAAGGCCAGGTGTATAGGAGGCAGGTTCAAATTGTTCTATCATGGTGTAGATGGCAGGAGAAATGGGGTAGGGGTTATCCTAAAGGAATAATATACCAAGAGTGTTTTGGAGGTGAAGAGAGTGTCTGATAGAGTGATGTTTATGAAGCTTGAAATTGATGGTGTAATGATGAATGTTGTTAGTGCATATGCTCCACAAGTTGGGTGTGCGATGGATGAGAAAAAAAAATTTGGAGTGAGTTGGATGAAGTAGTGATGAGTGTACCCAAGGGTGAGAGACTAGTGATTGGAGCAGACCTCAATGGGCATGTTGGTGAAGTGAACAGAGGGGATGAGGAAGTGATGGGTAGGTATGGTGTTAAGGAGAGGAATGCAGAAGGTCAGATGATTGTGGATTTTGCAAAAAGGATGGACATGGCTGTAGTGAATACGTACTTTATGAAGAGGGAGGAGCATAGGGTGACATACAAGAGTGGAGGAAGATGCACACAGGTGGATTATATCCTATGTAGGAGGGCCAGTCTGAAGGAGATTGGAGACTGTAAAGTGGTGACAGGGGAAAGTGTAGTTAAGCAGCATAGATTGGTGGTCTGTAGGATGACGTTGGTGATCAAGAAGAGGAGGAGGAGTGTGAAAGCAGTGCCAAGGATTAAATGGTGGAAGTTAAAAAGGGTGATTGTGAGGTGGAGTTCAGGGAAGAGTTAAGACAGGCGCTGGGAGGCAGTGAAGAGTTACCGAATAGCTGGGTAACTACAGCAGAGCTAGTAAGGGAGACTGCTAGAAATGTGCTTGGTGTGACATCTGGACAGAGGAAGGAGGACAAGCAGACCTGGTGATGGAATGAGGAAGTACAGGAGAATATACAGAGGAAGAGGCTGGCGAAGAAGAAGTGGGATTGTCAAAGAGATGAAGAAAGTAGACATGAGTATAAGGAGATGAGACACATAGCAAAGAAAGAGGTGGCGAAGGCTAAGGATAAGGCATATGGAGAGTTGTATGAGAGATTGGACACTAAAGAGGGAGAAAAAGACCTGTACTGATTGGCTAGACAGAGGGACAGAGCTGTGAAAGATGTGCAGCAGGTAAGGGTGATAAAGGATAGTGAGGGAAATGTACTCACAAGTGAGGAGAGTGTGTTGAGTAGACGAAAAGAGTACTTTGAAGGGCTAATGAATGAAGAGAATGAGAGAGAAAGAAGGTTGGATGATGTGGGGATAGTGAATCAGGAAGTGAAACAGATTAGCAAAGAGGAAGTAAGGACAGCTACGAAGAGGATGAAGAATGGAAAGGCTGTTGGCCCAGATGACATACCAGTGGAAGCATGGAAGTGCCTAGGTGAAATGATAGTGGAATTTTTAACCAGATTGTTTAATGAAATTTTGGAAAGTCAGAGGATGCCTGAGGAGTGGAGAAAATGTGTTTTGGTACCTATCTTTAAGAATAAGGGTGATGTGCAGAGCTGCAGTAACTACAGAGGGATAAAATTGATCAGTCACAGCTTGAAGTTATGGGAAAGAGTAGTGGAAGCTAGGTTAAGAAGGGCGGTGATGATTAGTGATCAGCAGTATGGGTTCATGCCAGGAAAGAGCACTACAGATGCAATATTTGCTCTGAGAGTGAAATACAGAGAAGGTCAAAAGGAGTTGCATTGTGTCTTTGTGGACATAGACAAAGCATATGACAGGGTGCCTAGAGAGGAGTTGTAGTATTGTATGAGGAAGTCAGGAGTGGCAGAGAAGTATGTAAGAGTGGTACAGGATATGTACGAGGGTAGTGTGACATTGGTGAGGACTGCGGTGGTTGTGACAGATACATTTAAGGTGGAGGTGGGATTACATCAAGGATCAGCTCTGAACCCTTTCTTATTTGCAGTGGTGATGGACAGGTTGACAAATGAGATCAGACAGGAGGCCCAGTGGACTATGATGTTTGCAGATGACATTGTGATATGTAGTGAAAGTAGGGACCAGGTTGAGGAGACCCTGGAGAGGTGGAGATATGCTTTAGAGAGGAGAGGAATGAAGGTCAGCAAGGCTAATACAGAATATATGTGTGTAAATGTGAGGGAGGGTATAGGAATGGTGATGATGCAGGGAGTAGAGTTGGTAAAGGTGGATGAGTTTAAGTACTTGGGATCAACAGTTCAGAGTAATGGTGAGTGTGGAAGAGAGATGAAGAAGAGAGTACAGGCAGGGTGGAATGGGTGGAGAAGAGTGTCAGGAGTGATTTGTGACAGCCGGGTACCAGTAAGAGAGGAAGGGAAGGTCTAAAAGAGGGTAGTGAGACCAGCTATGTTATATGGGTTGGAGATGGTGGCATTGACGAAAAGGCAGGAGTCAGAGCTGGATGTGGCAGAGTTAAAGATGTTAAGATTTGCACTGGGTGTGACTAGGATGGACAGGATTAGGAATCAGCATGTTAGAGGGTCAGCTCAGGTTGGACAGTTTGGAGATAAAGCAATTGAGGCAAGATTGCATTGGTTTGGACATGTGCTGAGGAGGGATGCTGGGTATATTGGGAAAAGGATGCTAAGGATGGAGCTGCCAGGTACGAGGAAAAGAGGAAGGCCTAAGATAAGGTTTATGGATGTGGTGAGAGAGGACATGCAGGTGACTGGTGTGAAAGAGCATGATGCAGAGGACAGGAAGAAATGGAAACAGAAGATCCACTGTGGCGACCCCAAACGGGAACAGCCGAAAGAAGATGATGATGAGTCAATTATAATCATTGTGTATTGGTTTAGCTACATGTCTAGTTTTGGGTGTATCTGAATTAGAAAGTTGTGAACAATTAGATTGAGCATTAATAAATTTGACATTGTATTTTTGTGTGACATCCACTTCACCTATAACAACCTCAGTGCCTAACCACCTATTCCCCTTAGGTATAGTAGGGAGGTTTGTGTGAATAAAGGAATAATTGAAATGTATTAGAGTTGAAAGGGCCTTGAAAAGTTGCAGGGGGATATAGGTCAACAATACTAAAAAAACTATTTCAAGTATCAGCAATCATTACACAACTCATACTACTGATTACTCCTGTAGTATGAGTTACATAGGGAAACACAGTGCTACTATGTTACATAAGAATACAAAGCAATAGAGGAAAGGACCTTGAACAGTAACCTATATCTATAGATGCTACAGAAGTCATTGATATAATATTAGAATTAGATGAAACAATAACTTAGAGTAAATTTCTTATAGTGAAATACAGAGAAAAAGAAGAGTACATTGTGTCTATTATTACAGTTCTTAGGCTGCAAAAGTACTGCTCTTCTGACACTTCAATAGTATGCTGCTTATAATTTATAAACAAAAACTGAGTTGTGTTTCCTCTACTAATTTTCAGATAAGGATTTATATTAAAACAGGTTATTAAACCTTATATAGGTCACCATAATATTTTCACTCACAGAGACAGTAGTGAGTTGGAGTAAGGGTATTAAGAATTTATATAAGTTATAAATCCAATGTAGTTTTGTTGTTTGTCTTTCGGCTTTTAGCCAGTAAGGGGTCGCCACAGCGAAACTCTGGTCCACTAATGATTGGCAGTAGATTTTTATGAAACGCTGAGGTGCCAGCTCGACACCCAACCTTCAACGAAGGCACGCCCATTTACGCACGCATGTGTTTCAAATGCTACTCAACTGCGGGGAGGACATGCAGACTCCACACAGAAGGCACTCCCAAGCCAAGCAGAGAATTGAATGGGAGAACCTCTTGCTGTGAGGTAAAAATGCTGCCGCCGTACCACCGTGGCAATGTAGTTTTGTAGTACTGACTAATCATAGTGATGAAGGTAATGTAGATTTAACTTTGTTATATGTGCATTGTACCAGTTTTGGTTATGCTCATACAGAGAAAAAAATTGTCATCATCTGAGCATAAGAACTAGATATTTTGTGGATATACAACAGCTCCTTGCTGTCTTCACATAATGACTGCCATTAAACCATTTAAAACAACAATGGAGTAAAGTCAAGGCTGCTTAAATGCATATGCAGAATGACAACTTTTCTAGCAAGAGATGGTCATAAAATGGACAAAGCATCAAATATTACATTTACTTGTTTGCATGTGGCATTACTGGATCCATATTAGAGCGAGGTAAATAGCAAAGGTCCACAGAATCAAACACACCCATGCTCAAAAGACTCTGGATACTAGCAATCAGAAATATGTTAATAAATTGTTTATGAGTTGCACTGAGCTAAAAAGCCTTGTTTGATGTAGTGGAATTTGAAAATACATTATATACAGTGCGAGGAGGATGTAGATTACACTACTAGTGACATTGAGAATTGGTATATATAATGCAAGAGCTAAAGTAGACCAAGGAGTAGGGTGCAATATAAAGCCATAAAGAATTTTGAACAGCCAGGAGACATAGACAGCAGTGTATGTTTATTTTGGCTACTGGTAATCACTGGATAACAATGGGTTGAAAAACATGGACAAAAGTAATAGATTAATTTGTTTTTACAAATTGGTGTACTTAATTAGTAAATTTCATTCATATTTAAGGCCATGTGACTTATAAAGTAAAAAGGAATGGCAAAAAGAGTTATCTGCTTAAATGCATAGGTGGCAGGTGTTAAAAAGCATACAGTCACAGGATGTATAGAGTGCTTATTTATAAAGGTGACATCCTTCATTATTAGTTTGATTTAGTTTCATAACTATGTTGACCAATTTCACACAGTAACAGTGACTCTTTCTCTCAGAAACGTACCTTTGGCATTATTAAGTAAAGCTGTGCAGAAAATAATGCATAAGTCATTCCTGCAGGATTCATTGTGTGCACTAGAATAAACATTTTACAATGAAATTTGGTATGCATCCTTCATATTACTTGTATAGTCTGATTATTGCTAAACAGTTGTAACATACTGAGTATTGGACTCAGGAATCAAACTCTGTTCAGTAATCTCCTTATTGTGAAATAGCTAAAGTCTGTTTAAGTTCAACCATTCAAAGCTGAGCCAAAATGGGGAAGATATCCTTTTTGACTGAAAAATTATTGCATAGAAGAGGAGATACATATGTGTGATAGCTCTACTAGGTCCCTTCGCATGGACAGCAACTTGCGATGCCTTCAGAGTCCTACTTTGTGCTCAAAAATTGGAGTTTAGAGACTTGTTTAACCTATTTCAGTAGTAAATGTGATTCTCAGCTTTTATTTGTTCCCAGAGGTGCTTTGCAAACCAGGAATGTTATCAAAGAAGTGGCAGCATTGCGACATCCAGGCCGAAAGAGACCAAAGACTTCCGGGGTCAGTGGAATTTCACGATGATGTAACTGCAGGCAAGATTTCTTTTTTTCCACTTTTCTTTTTCTGTTTTACTCTCCTCTTAATTAGAGAGATGAAAATGCTGTCATCTTCATGGATTAGATTAGGTAGGTGCTGACTGCAGCTATATATTTGTTCATGTTTAGAATATGAGCAGTAGGTTCTGATGAAAATTGTGTTTATTTGCTATCCAAGTTAAGTCGTGTTTTTGCAATTCATTTATCATTTCCTCTTGGATATTGGAATGTAGATGACACTGAATGTGTGGAGTTTTGGTTAGGTATGTATTTAATACTATATGTTAGCCGATTTAGACTTGTTAGTAGCAAAGAGAGCATTAATTATTTTGTCAGATGTGTATGCTTGCTTGAAGACTTACTCAGGTGACATAGCAGAAGAAAATGTAAGTAGCTGAGATAATAAAACTCAATGACGATAATTAATTAAGATGTGGATGATGACTGGATGTTCATAATGAGTAATTCCTCATAGGTTCATAGGTAGGTACTAGGCTATCAGCCCTGGGACCTATATAAGCCTAGCCAAAAATGTTCCCTGGCTTTTGCCACCCAAGAAAGTTATTTTCTGGTGCCCCTGTCTAGCAGAGCCACAGAAGTGATCCCTGGGGTGAATTTTCTATTTCCCATCCAATTATCGAGTTTTTTCTTAAAGAGGGCTAATGAGGAGCTTTGCTTGACATGAATGGGTAGTCTGTTCCAGAGCATGGGACGTCTCTGGAAAGGAATCTATCCCTCCAGCATGTTCTGTTTATTGTGTTGTCAAGGTTTAGGTCCTTGGAGCATGTGACTTATAAGGATTGGGATTTCTTTAAGTACAGCATGTCCAACAGATTTGGGTTTGACATGGCTTTGTATGTTAGGCAGAGGTCACCTCTGAATAGGCGATAAGCGACGGAGTAGAGTTGGAGTTTTTTTAGATGGTCTGCATAAGGCATCTGTTTGAGACTGGTAATTCTCTTAATGAGGTATTTCTGTGGCCTTTCTAGTTGTTGTAGATGTCTTGCAAGGTACATGCCAAATAGGGTGTTGTACTCTATAATGGGTCTGATGAGGGATGAGTAGAGAGGAACAATGACCTCTTTTTTTCTTGAAATAAACCTCTTTGTGATGAGGTGTGCCATGTAGAAGGATTTCCTGACTACTGTGGAGATGAGATTATCAAAGGAGAGACTACTGTCCATCTGTGTCCCAAGGTCTCTTATCACACTTTTGGTGTTTAGTAGGCTACCACCTATGTGGTAGTTCATGGTTACAGTGTTTTTCCCAAAGGGGATGACAATGCACTTCTTGGCTTTGAGCTTGAGGCCATGACTTTGACACTAAGCATCAGTCTCAATGAGACCCCTTTGGAGAATGTCCACATCATTAAGCAATTCTATTATGGCACCTAGTTTGCAGTCATCTGCGAACTTCATTAGCCAAAGACCTGCTGTATTAGCCTGGACTTCTGAGAAGTAAATGCCAAATAGGAGAGGACCCAGGACTGAGCCCTGTGGGGCTCCACTTGTCACTGGTCTGAAGTTGGATTTGGAGTCGGTTACTTTCACTGTGTGGGTTCTGCCAGTGAGCCAGTTGACCACCCATCTTGTGACATAGGTATTTATGCCCAGTCTACTGAGTTTATCTATAATTCCAGAGTGTGGGATGGTGTCAAAAGCCTTGTCGAGGTCAAGATAGGCTGTGTGCACCATCTTACTCTCATCCACTGCTCTATTCACTGTTTCAAAGAAGTTAATCAGGTTTAGGAGACATGACCTACCTTTTACAAACCCAAATTGAGTGGGGTCCAGAGTTTGGAGGTTACATATGCCCTTGTTTATAAGCTCCAAGATGATACATTCCATGGCCTTGCAGACCAGGCTTGTCAAGCTAATGGGGTGGTAGTTCCCAGGGTCCGTGGTGGCACTCCCTTTGTGGAGTGGGATAACCGTCGCTGTGTGCCATTCAGCAGGCACAAAGCCTGAAGTAAGACTATAATTGAACATGGTACTTAGGTGGGGTGCCAGTTCATTCTGTAGTTCATGCAGAATGCAGCCTGGGATGTAGTCAGGTCCCATGGATGCTGTGTTCTTGGCTTTGGAGAGTGTGGTCTTTACTTGTGCAGCCATGATTACAGGGGCTTTGCATTCTTCTGGTAGAGTGTCGGGCCCTTTGGGGGGTGAAGTTTGCACTGAACCTATCTTCCAGGATGTTGGCAATATCAGTTGGTTCTGCATATCTAGTGCCATTGTGCTGTAGCTCAGAGCAGATCTGAGTGTCACCATTGAGATTCTTCACATAGCTGTAGAATGCTTTGTGGCTGTCTTTAGAATCAGTGGTGATTTTATTTTCGTAACTAGCTTTGAAAGATTTTCTGAGGGATCAGGAGATTTTACTCTTTTTTGCAACAGCTTCTTCCTTCTGTTGTAGAGTTTATTTTTGGCAAGGGATCACCAGATTGTCTTCTTTTTTGGAGGATAACATATTGGTACTGTTGGGGGTGGCACAATCCATGCACGCATGTATGTGCTTATACAGTGCATTTGTACAGGATTCAGCAGTCATAACTCTATTTTCCATCTGTATGCATGTCGTGAAGCTTGCCACTTCTGTGTTAAGAAGCATGAAGCTGGCTTTGGAGATGTTTTTTACGGTGGTTTCATTAATGGGGGGTGGGGGTGGGATATTGATGTCTAGGGTGATTAGCTTGTGGTCAAATCTGACCAGCGAGGAGTTGACCTCTGGTGTGGAACATCAGTTGCCCATATTGGTAATGACCAGGTCCAGGATATTTCTGCCCCTGGTAGGGGTATGGACAAGCTGATCCAGGGCACTGGAATTTATGAATTCCAGAAAGCATTGAGCAAATGAGTTAGTACATGAGTAATTTTCCCAGTTGATGGTGGGGTAGTTGAAATTGCCCATTATTAGGGTATTGGGTTGTACCTTAATATTATCCAGTATATCAAGAAACATGGAGTGGGCATCCTGGGGCATGGTGGGGGCTCTGTAACAAGCTACAACCTGGAGTGTAGTCTTGCCCATTGTTAGTTGCACTTGGATAATTTTGGATGCATTATGTTGAGCAACTAGCCTGGAGGTGTGGATACCATTAATGAATATGGACACGCCTCCTCCTTTAGTGTTTTGGTCCAGGTTAGGTAGCTGAAAGGTGTGGTATGAGTTATAGCCTGGTAATTCAGGGGTGATCTCTGGAGCCACTGCACAGATGTCGATATTCTCCATTTTAGGGAGTGCTTTAAGAGAGTGCATTTTGAGGTTTAGACTTCTAGCATTGAGTAGCATTACCTTCAGATTTTGCTTGCTTATACCTGCTATGGTGTTGAGTTTGTCATTTGAACCTTGCCTAAAAAAGGCACTATAGGGGTGGCAAGAGCCTTAGCCAGTATCCAGAATCCCAGGGGAGACAGGTGAACGCCACCTCTGGCAAATCATCGTGGTCTTTCGATCATGTCATTCCAGGCAGACAGACACTTGATCCCCTTAGAATAACACCAGAAGCTTAGCCAATTGTTGAAGTCAGTTATGTTGTCCTTGTATTGTGGTATAATTCTAGGTGATGGCAGGATGCTACTCAGGGCTAGGGTCATACCTGCCTGGGCTACATGATGCGAGTGCTCCTCCATGTCTTTTTTCATGTAGTCCAGAGAGGTACATCTCAGGTCATTCACACCAGCATGGACAATGACAGAGTCATATTTGTACTTGTTGTGGAGTGACCTGAGTGCTTGCATTATGTGGTGGATCCTGGCACCCAACTGGCCGCTGACAGTAACTTTCTCCTTGTTTAATCTAGTTAGTGGGACATCAGTGTGCCTGACTATAGAGTCACCTATGACTAGTGTGTTGGGTACGTTGTTTTGCCTTATGGGCTGAGATTGAGTGGCACACTGATGTTGTGGGCTATATGTCATTTGGGTAGTGTTTATAGAATGGAATGGGAAGTTGAGTAATCTGAGCTTAGTTTATTAAGTAGATTTAATACACTGAGATCTAAAACCATTGAAGAATACAGCTACACTACTCATTTGTTCATGTCGTGTTGCATTAGTGAAATTTCCTGGGTTAACTTGCAGAGTTATACAGACAAGATTTACAGCAATTCTGCCAATGTGGAGCTTTGTTCTAGGGAGGAGTTCAAAGTTTTCACGTTAGGAGGTTCATGTTGTGATCCAACCTTCAAATTCAGTTTTTTATATAGGTTAGGAAGTTCATTAAATGCTTTGTTGAAAGCTGTTTTTACTTCTTTGACAGTTGAGATTTGTTATATATATTCCTTATATTGAAAAGATAAAGTTGCAGGGTATTTCATTTGAAAGTGACTTTCTTATACTGATGAGGTAAGAGCAGTAAGGAGCTAGGGCCTGCCTTTGCTGTTAAATGGGAAGTGGGAGATCTTGTGATATTGTGATTTTTGTGAACTCTCCAAGTTAAGTTTTTTTTTTTTTTTTTGCTTAGTGGCTGTCAGAATGGTGGTAACATGGGAAGCATTTAGTATTTTTGTATATATTTGGCATGGAATGGCTGAGTCTTAGGTTTTACAAAGTGAGCGATGAGCTCTTTCAATGATAATTTCCTTGGTTGTAGTTTTGTTGTCTTGCAGAGTGTCTAGGGCTTATTTTATTATGCTGTTAGTTGCTGTTAATCAAATTTCCCTGACACTCCTCGTATTATTATATTTTTACTCCGACCGCTCGCTTCCAGGTTGATTATTTTCTGTTGAATCTCATTGATGATTTTGTCATTAGCTATCATTTTATTCTCCATATAATTTATTTTAAACTTGTTTTCTGATATTTTAGCTTCATTGTGTCCTAATCTTGTAATTAACTGGTCCACATGGATTCCAAAGGTATTCAGTTTTTCTGAAAAAACTTTGGATTTCATTTTGGAGAGTTGTAAGGCAATTTTGAGTTCATCGATGAAGAATGGTGATTCTGTTTTAGATATTTGAGCAGGTTTATTAATGTCCTGCTGTGTCTTTGCAGTTTTTTTGCCTTTTAGAAGTTATATCCTTTCCAGGGGAAGCAATTGATGAAAGGTTAGTTTTAATGGTTTGTGTCTCCATTTGTTCTAGTTGGTTGGCCAGCACTTGGTGATTTTTGCATTTCTTCTTTTGTGTAGGACTTGATCCTTCAAAGGGGGCCAGCACCACTTGGCTCAGGTTCCGTGGCAGGAATGAACTTATACGTTCTTAAAATGCAGTCAAGAGAGCCTGAAATAGGACTTGCAGATTATTATATGTTGAGGTCTAAAGCTCCTATAATGATTTAAATTAATTATATTGCATGATGTTGGTTTTCTTGAATGGATATAGTTTTTGGTTATAGGAGCAGCAGCAAGTACATGTCTAATGATTGGCAACCATCTTGGAATCAATCAGAATGACATAATTTTTCTGGTCATCTGACTTATAGCTTCCATGCCAAACCCCAATTCCTGGAAGCTGGCAGGACTTAGCACCTACCTGTATAAATACACACACAAAAGCTTTTTCTCAGATCTTTGGCAGGGGCTGGAAGTCATAAAACAATTGCATACGTCTATGATTCCAGAGTAGTAATTACTTCACCCCAAAGAGAATTCAAAAAGCTTCCTATACATAATTTGTGTCTCTGCCTGCATTGAAACCTGTGAGATAGCATCTTTATTGCATAACCTATAAAGTAATTTAATTTCAGATATTTTTCTAAAGTTTGCTGGACTGAGGTTAACCCTACAGATTCCTCTGTTAAAATATGTACATTTTAACAGTTACAATAGTGCACATACATTTCTGTTCTCTCCAGTAAGGCGCACTATACATACATTTCAAATGCAAGCACTTTACAAATACCGTTTCAACACAAATGTCTGTACAAATCAGTTTGATATACACACGGCATACAGACTAATACATTTGTAACATCATCATCTTGTATGAATAAGTTTGATATTCACAAATGCCATATAATTATTTCCAAGATTCCATCTAGCTGTACTGGCAGTACCTCCTTTCATCACATTAACAAAATCTAAACTGATGAGTAATATTTGCTGTTCTCAGTCTGGCAGTTGACAATTCCTTTTCACAGATATGTTTTGATAAATTAATGAATTCAGTGAAAGCTAGAGTAGTTTTACATTTCCATTTTTTGTGACTATTTTTTCTTGCTATTGCTAAAAAGGACCAAAGGAGGTTACACTCTAGGAACAGAATCCAGAACTGGAGCATTAAATGAGATCAAGGAGTTAGAAATGATACAATTACCTGTCCACAAAGCTTGAGCATAACTTCTAAATTCAACCCAAAAAGGAGTTAAACTTTTACAGTCCAATATCATATGAAAGCAACCTGAGCCAGATACTTCATTACACCTCCAGCAATTAATTTTTCCAGAGTTATATAGTTATAATTAAAGCAGCATTATGTGGAGATAAAAAAGGTTCTGTAGAGAAATCTACACTTATAAAATTTCCAATAAAGAGAAGTAGATTTCTCTGCTGATTTAAGAATTAAACAGTTATCTTCATCAGAGAAAGCTTTCTCATTAATCTTAGTTGAGTAATTCCAAAATAATGAATCTGTGGAACCAAACTATTTTCTTATTATTTTATAGGTTATTGGTATATAGGATTTATTCATAATTAAGTCACTATTGATTCTAAAGAAAAACTAAAGTATTTCTTAAATAAGTTTGTTTGAATGTCCATTGAGATTTCAATTTTATCATGAACATATTTTTTACAAAATTGTAATCAACCAAATATTATTTTCTAAACAATGGGCAGGATTCACGAAGCCTCCGTGTAAGAGTTATAACTCATACACGGAGGCTGCAGTTAAACTGAGTGATGTCAGCATGCTCTGCATATTCATGAGAACATGCTGAATCACACCTAAGGCTAACACGGTCCGTGTAAGACAGTAGGGGGAGTGTCTGTAGGCCGAGCCCTGTAAGCGGACATGCCCCCAGAAGAGTAAAAGTGCCCAAAGTAAACACCAATGCCAGAGTCCATGGAAATGTGAATAAACACAACACAACACATGTCCCCACAGACTACGAACATAAAATGTACAAATGAACATCACATAATTTTTTTTTAAATTGTAAAGATGTTTAACCGTGAGTGCGCTTGTTTGCGCAGGCGTGCCCGTAGCGCAGCTACAGTTAGCAGTCAGTGGGAAAGCATATAAGAACTAAATATGCAAAGTTAGCCAAGAAGCAATAGCGTAGTGGTAGAGATGTTGGCTAAAGAGCAGGCATTCATGGTTCGAGCCCCCACAACACCAATTTTTATTTGTAGCAAAATAAGCACGAAACAAGTCCCTGACAAATATGTACACGTAAAATCACATTTTATGTAAAATGTAATGAAATAGCCCATTTATATTGAAGAAATGTGAGGTAACAAAACAATAAAAAATGCCAGGTGTGCCCATAGCTGAGCTACAGTTTAACAGGGTGAGTGCATCTGCCCGTAGGTGAGCAATGGTTTAACTGGTGCAAAATGAGTGCCCGTAGCTGAGTAGTGGTTTAACACGCTAAATCTATGTGCCCCTAACTGAGCTGAGCGTAATATGCATGCTGATAGCCAAATGAGGCTTAAACCAGCGCACCCCATTTGCGCGGAGCTGCGCACCGTGCAAACAAGCTAACCGACGGGCAACGTTGAGCAAGCCGTATCAAAACTGCCTTTACACAGACACACCCCTCAGCTTGTCTAGACAGTCATAAAAAATAAAAAGTAGTGGCCAGGTTCAAACCCAGGATACTATACACCATAGTCAAGGTACTGAACCACTAAGCCATGACAGCAGCACCGATAAATGCAATAATAGCTAATATATAGGAATGAATACAAATTGGAGCATGACAATGCAGGTTTACTGAAGTTGATCCAATTCCAAAATGGCCAATCACAGATATGTGCGGGAAAAATGGACTATATAAGCCCCATAGGCAGGAATACACAGCATAAACGATTGTAGAACTGAACTGCAGGCAGAATGACAGGAGTAGGAGAGGGTAGTTGCTTTCGAGCACAGAGGTGGGGCATTGAGGAGTCCAGGTACATGGTGTGGCTCCTAGTCCACAATCATGAGGCCCAACTCATGCAAGGCCAGGTCCTGTGGGGAGCATACAGGGCTGAGGCGTGGGACCGGTTGGCTCATGACCTCACCAGTGCCACAGGGATTCCAAGGACTGGTGAGCAGGTCCGTCACCACCATGCAGACCTGAAGAGATGCAAGCAGGACCAATTGAACCTTTGGATCCAGGAGGCCCGGCAAATGCCCAACGCCCCACTACTGAGTAAGTTACATTTAATTATGTATGTAAGAAATTAAACTAGCTGATATTATGGAGATGTGTATTCCAATATTACTTCATTTATATTATAGCTGCAGGTGTCCGTTCTGCGAACCGAAGAGCCTATGGTGATAGGTTGGTGCGGTGTGCCACCAGGCAGGTCAGTAATCCACTCCCAGTAACTGTAAAGAAATATAAAAGTATGACTGTCAGCAAAAGAGTGCAGTGTAGTCACTAAGGAATAAAATGTGCAAGTAACAGTGTGAAAGTGTTTGCAAGTATTGCTTGATTACAAAAGTGTGTTGCAGCCTGTAAACCAAACATAAAAATGAAAATATCTGACATAAATTCTGAAAGAATAATAAGAAAATAGTACACAACCTGCAGCAGGCTGAAAAGTATAGCTGCAGAAGATTATGAAATCACGTGTGAAATATATCCCTGTTGAAATACTGAAACATGACAAAAGTGAGACTGCTGGAAAGGATTGTAATAACTACAGGTAAAACATGTCAATAAAGCCTAGAAGTAAGTACCATCCTGAATAGTAAAATGAAAACAAGAGAGAGAGTGTGAGAAAGTGTCATGAATCCAGCAATACAGTAGTAATAACCCCTGAATAAAGTATACTGCAGTCAGTCCAGAATGAAATGCATGTGAGAATCCAAACCAAACAGCGAAATCTGTTCAAAGTGTTGCTGCATCTGGAATGTGTATCCCAAAATCTGGATATGTTGCCCTCAGTCTGCAATATGCAGATAGTATGATTGTCTGATATACCAAACATCCACACTTGTCTATAGCTATATAAAGCAAATGTAGCAGGATGATGTAGTTGAACAAAGCTAGATATGAATGTGTATGAAGAACAATAAAATGTATATTGATGTTGCAGTAACAGTCCTATCACCAAGTTGAAGTAGTTATCATATTGGAAACTGTAGTTAGAACAGTAGTGTGTATATATGTGCAGCTAATAGAAATGTACAGCATATGTATTGGTATTTGAAAGTGTTAATATTATTTTCTTCACCCCACCCTATAACCACATATAACCCATTCCACGTGAAAATGGTATGTGCAATCACAATTAACACCACTGGACATTTGTCCTGTTGGGTCATATATATTTGCATGTCCGTTGATGCATCTGCCCTGTTCATACATCCAAACCTGATGGCCTGTTGCCATCAATCAACCCTACATGTTGTTGGACTGTGTATTGCTATTCAAATTATGCATGTGTTATGCTCGCTGTTCAATGGTGTGAATATCTGGGTGTTTGGTTGATGGGAATACTAATGCATGCTGTTACAACTAATTGTGAATGGTATTATATGTCACTAACCCAAACTGTCATGACATAATGCAAAACATAGGACGACAGGGAAGGCGGGTTCCAGCGGACCCACCTCTCCCACCTCAGCTGGCGAGTGCACCTGGTACTAGTGCCCAGTCTGGACCCTCCTCCGTTGGCCCTGTGCCACCTGCACATGGAAGCACTGCAGGAGATGGGACTCACCCCCCCCCTCTGCAAGTGTGGCCAGAGAAGAACCACCAATCACCCTCCGTAGCGTCCGGACTGTGGTGCGTAGGGAGATTCGGGACTCTGTTCTCGAGCCCCTACGCCAGCTTGAGGCATGGGTGGCACAACTTATGGGCATGCCTGTTGCCCGGCCTACACAGCCCCCAGCACAGCCCCGTCCTGGGCAGTGAAGGAACAGTGGCAACTGCCTATGGGTGGGGATATCAATTCCACTGTTGCCATCTGTGGGCTCATGGGCTCTGGATATCCAAACCTCCGTCCCCGTCAATTGTGTAACCCCCCCACACGTGTCATACACTGCCCCTGTATGCATCTTGTTTGTCTTGTCTGTTTACCTACCCAACCTACCTCCTCAGCTGTACCGACTTCCTTCACCTGACATACCTCTCTCACCTGAAAAAAAAAAAAAAGGGCACTCTGTATCCACAAAAAAATTACGCCCCATACATAGCTGCCTATTCCGCACACATGTCTGCTGGACATGGAAACTATCAATTACAATTGGCTGTGCAACAAGTTTTCTTGTTGTCCTGACACCTCTCTCAGGGGTGGAAGGTTTCAAATGTCACACCAAATTACATACATATGCACAGCTGTTGCTGATGAAGAAATGGGCATCTATGGGCCTTACCTACATCCCTCCTGCAAATCCCAAGCTTGTTTCCCTACTGTCTTACCCTCTTTGTAACCCCTTTTTCACCACTTTCCTGTCTCCCCATTTTCATTTCTTTCAAAAAAAATAGTGAGGAAGTACGCCAGAGAAAGCACTGTTAAGCGGTTGTAAGCGGGTGTGCGCGTGTGTGCGTGTGTGTGTGCGGAGCTAACCGCAAGTGCGCATGTGTGAGCTCCGCGCAAACCAGCGCTAACCTGGTTACAACTGCTTAAAAGTGCCTTAGTCACTTTGATTGACAGGTCCTGTACTCAGTTCAAAAGCAAAATAAAATCTCACTGTCAGTCCCGAACCCAGGAAGCAGTAGTCTGTATGACCTACCACTAAGCCATGACTTTTATACAAGAACATTCTGCTAAAATAAATATAACATGTAATAGTAGGGATAAATGTAAAGGGAATATAGGATGTGTAGTAGCCAAAGCATGTCATGTAGAATTACTGTCAAAATTACTGGATTCCCATAATAGTAGTGTGTGAACAGAAACAGCCATGCTAGTTGGTAGCTTGTAGGTAATAATGTCAGTTAATGTACATATATAAATGTATGTATATGTACATATATATATATATATATATATATATATATATATATATATATATATATATATATATATATATAGTTGTAGGTGTCATTGTGCATACACTCTTACTACAGGGAACAGGAGAGAGGAATGGAGAAATGTAAATCTACAACACAACCTAAATCATGAGAGAGATACTAACCTTTACACTCACAGAACAGTGTCCACAGCATACCAGCATGGTCCCCGCCCTTACAATCTGAAAGGGCAATGCCTATCTCACATACCCTTTTATAGCACTGACCTGAAATCACAGTGAGAACTGCAATCAGTACACAACTGGCTGTATGCAATTAGCAAATGCTGGCTTACAATTGGTGCAGAGGCCATCACATGGACCTATGCAGATACCTAAAAAAGCATCCTGTACTAACACTCCACACTTGCAATACATTCATTGCACTGTCTGGAAGCAGACAGAGGGAGAGAGACAAACTGAGAGAGAGAGAGAGAGAGAAAAAAAAAACACGCTACACACTGTGACTCTAAGCTGTCAGCAGTGACAGTTGCAGCAGGAATCAGAAGCAGTGGTAACGCAACCAGCTGCAACAAACACAGGTAATGCAAAGTAGCAGGTTAATAGTGTGCATACTGTGAACCCTCCAAATGTGTCATAGGTCTGTATCTATAGGTATGTCCATGTGATATGTTGTGTGTACATAGTTCCACCAAAAGGGGATGACTATACATTACATGTCAATCAGTGTTAGGCCATGATCCTGGCAGCAGTTGTCTGTGCGTTGCCCTCAGCAATGGCTGTAGCGACTGCTTTGAAAGGTCAGCCAGGTTCAAAAGGCAGGATCAGCCCATCACAAAGGCACACTGGCTGGGAACAAGTGTCTGCAGGTACCCGATATCACTGCATATGCATCCCATACTGCATAATTCCATAGCTTAGCAGACCAGGCTGGTTATGCATATGATGTGGTAGTTCCCAGGGTCAGTCGAGGTGCCTCCTTAGTCGTGTGGGACCACTGTCGCTGTATGCCACTGTCCAGGTACATATCCTGTTGTACGGCCAAGATAAATTATCAGTGTTATATGCGGTTGTATGTCCTCTTGGAGTGCAGGTAGCACACATCCAGGGATACCATGAGGTCACAGTAATGCTGTGTGTTCTGCTTTGCTGAGGGCGGCCCTCACCTGGACATGTGAGATGATAGGGAGGTTACATACAGCTGTGATAACTATTTCAACTGGTGGGGGAGAAGGATGGGGGATACATGCACCAAACCTGTCTGCAAGAATGTTGCCAATATCTGTGTGTTTGGTGAATGTTAAGTAGGTGTGTATTAACACAGAGCATATCTGAGGCATTTGGTCCAAATGTGTAACATAACTGAAGAAGGCCTTGTGGTTATCCATAGGGTTTGTGGCCATTTCCCTCCCAGAGTAGGCCGTGGCCGTTGTTATGAGGGACTGTAGCGTAGTACCAGTGCTGACCACAGATGCCTTCCCTTAATGTGAATCTGCTCTGTCCTGCAGTAGCCTCCTGCTATTGTTATACAATCTGCCTCTGTCTGGGGTCCACCGTACAGGATGCCTAACCTTTGTGCATAGGGTCTTGGTTATAAATGTGTGTGCAAGTTCCATGCAATCTGTGGCATGTCCGTGGTAAGCATTTGCAAAGGGGTCAGCAGTGTGGGTTGTGGCTTCCACTGGCCCAGTGTGCTGCATGGATACCATCTCAGTCCTAACAAGTGAATAACTGTCTAATCACATACATATCAAAGTAGTCTACTGTGCTGTTGGTGGTGGTGGGATATGTATATCCAGGCTGAGTAACTTGTGTCCACATCACACTAGTGGATGGCGTCCCACATACAATACCTTGGGATGAACCCCCAGAGTGAGGTTGTGCATTGGACCTGTCAGTGTGTGCTGACCGATGGGGCATGCTACTTTGTTGTGTGGAATGTGGCAGGTATTGTTGCACAGGTGTTGGCTGAGCACTGATATCTGGCCATGTACCTGTGTATCCACCACGACACACACACATGCAACATATGGGAGTAGTAGTATATCACTACACATGAGTATCATGTATAGTATGTGTGCCATATATTGCTGACATAGTCTGCTGATATCCTGTTTGTGTTCTCTTCCAGGGAGATGGTGTGTCAGCGTAATCCCACCTACTCTGCAGTGGAAGATAAGGAGATCCACCAGAGCCTGGTGCAGGAGTATGACATCCTGTTTTCCCGCACCAGTCAGAATCAGCAGGAGAGGGCTGCACTGTGGCAAGACCTTGTCCATAGGGTAAATGATATTGGCACGCACAATAGGACATATGAGCAGGTACGACATCACTGCAGTGATTTAATCAGAAGTGTCCATCAGCATGCATCAGATATCCACAGGCAACAGGTTGCCACAGGAGGTGGGGTGGCCACACACCCCCCCCTCACCAGACTGGAGGGGCTACTCCTAAGTGTTGTGGCTCCAGCCCCCGAACAGCAACAGCAGTACACCTGCATCATGATGGAGGCTGGATCCACACAGCAGCACGACATGGAGTGTTCAGGTAATATGCCATATGTACACTTGACTGTTCTGTACACTGTTAGTTTATGTATGTGTAAGGTGTGTCCGTGGTATGTATCTGTCATCATAGTATGTAATTGTGCATGTGTGATACTGGCAATATCAGCAGCTGACGTGTGAAAGGCAACTGGTGTACTACTGCACTGTATCATATGCAATATCAATGGCACAGTTGTGCCCACTGACATTAATCTCATCATTTCTGCAGGTCCCTCCGGGGTTACAGCAAGGCAGGCCATCCATGCTGGTGAGTGTGTTTAACATTACCTATAATAGTCCTGATAATGCTAGTAACAGTAGTGTAACTCAGTAGTGCTCTGTGTGTATACTGCAGGGTGTGCATGTGTGCATGTGTGCAGGTGTGCCTGTGCCCATGTGTGCCTGTGTGCATGTGTGCATGTGTGCATGTGTACATGTGACCACGTGTGCATGTGTGCATGTGTGCATGTGTCCATGTGTACTTGTGACCACGTGTGCATGTGTGCATGTGTGCATGTGTCCATGTGTGCATGTGTGCATGTGTGCATGTGTCCACGTGTGCATGTCTGCATGTGTGCATGTGTGCATGTGTGACTGTGTGCATGTGTGCATGTGTGCCTGTGTGCATGTGTCCACGTGTGCATGTCTGCATGTGTGCCTGTGTCCATGTGTGCATGTGTGCCTGTGTCCATGTGTGCATGTGTGCATAGTTGCTTCACTGGTAGCAATGTCTGGAGACTGTAAACTGTGTTTCCTGTCTTCCTCCCACAGGTTCTGGTGCTGGTCTGGTGTCCTGCAGCAGGGAACCTAAATCTTGTGCCATGGTTACTGGTAATTATGATATTTGTGTAATGGTACAGGAAGGTGTGTCAGGGTCTGCCATTGGTCAGCCAATTGACAGTACACAGCTGTCAACCCCATTATTGCGCACAGTCATCCTACCAGTACATCCTTTGTCACCATTGTCCCTAGGTGATGGACAGGATACAGTGGGCATAGACCAGGGTAATATGGTACCTGTGGCACATGCGTCCCCACACAGCAGCCTTGGGCAGGGTCCTCCGATGGTACCACACAGACAGTTGCCCATGGTTTCTCGTGGGAGCATCCGTGGGCGTACTGCCTCTGGCCGACGTGCCCAAAGAGGTCTGCCAACCTCAGCTATGTTTCAGACTGTCATGCAGGCACAGTCGCGTATGGAAAGGTACACCAGACAGGGTCTGAGGGAGCTGAGAGCATGTCACACAGCCATGACTGACAGTATGCGTGACATCGCGGATGCTATCCGTAATTTCACTGATGTCATAGACAGACATTGTGGGGACATATTACAGCAGTTCCACAACCAAATGTCCATGAGCCAGGGCAATGGTGGGCATTTGCTGCGTCATCGTGGCCATATGCCAACAACAGCAGCAACTGGCAGTCGGCGCGGATGACAACAGGCCCGCGCACACCCCCATAGTGCCAGCAGCAGCCCCAGCAATGCTGGGTCTGTGCTGTCATCTGAACGCCCCAGGAGACCACATGCACGTGACTCTGGACAGTCCCAACAGGGACCTGTGTCCAGTCAACACACTGCCACTTCTGATGACAGTACCCAGTCTGGCTTAGTACTGGATATGGTCCATAGCACCCCTGCCAGGCACAGGTACCGTGTCCGTGCCCACAGACACTGATCTGTATGACCTGCCAGGTGCAGTCTGTGGCTGTCCACAAACCCCTGTATATGGCAGCCATGAGGTGGAACTGTGTGTGTGCATACACACAGGCGAAATGTACCTAGGGTGACCACATACATGCACACACTGCACCAACACTGCCCACCCTGTACTGCTGCCCCTCACCAACACACATACACACACATGTCAATTGGTGGTATCAGTGGCTGACTCAGGCATACCTAATTCACACCCTGTGCATATGATGACACTGTGCCACCTCCTGAAATCTCCAACATCATTGCGGGAACAGGTAAACATGTTGCAGATGCACAGGGTGACTACATAGAAGTGTATTAGTAGTATCATGTTGGTAACAGTACAGTGTGCTGCTATGACTGTGTGTATATCCCAGCATGCCTGATGCAGTAACTGTATGAATGTCCTGAATTGTTATCTGCACCCATAGTACATACCAAAGTGTAACAGCTGCACATAATTGCATGCCGGTAGTAAGGATGTCAACAGATAGCCACATACATGGGTAGCACAGGGGGAAGCTAACGCAAGTAGTGATATGCAATGGTGGACATGTAGAGTAATGGTGTCAAGTTGCCCACAACGACTATGCAATTTGGATGTTTGTGCATGTAGATATGTGTGCAGTACCAATGTAATCCAAATCACAAATAACTATGACATAATATCAGTTCTACCATGGGCATCTGCGCTGTGTATTCCTGGGTACATGTTGATAGTGCCTACATATTTGCATTGTTACTTACTGTTATTGTTACCCCTTCTTTTTTGTACAATGCACTACTTCCATCCCTGCTTACTGTAGCTTTGTTTGCATGCATGTTCGCTTGGGGTTCCCTGGAACACTGCTTACACCTGCAATGCAGAGTTACAGTGCTTCTGTAGACTTCTAGTGACATCTGCATAGCGTACGATATGTATGTCAACTTTACACATGACAGAACATTACTGTCTGTCCTGTACGCATGTACATTGCCTGGGACACATTGCACATGTCTTACCTGGCATTTACCCACGTGTGCAGTCATATATGCCAGTACTATGAAACAGTAGCAGTACACCCACACATACACACCTTCAGTATGTTGTTCCCCATTGGCCCTATGTGTTGGTACTCACTATGGCAATCACACTACTAGGGTAGCATGTGCAAAGGTAACCTGTGAATCACCTCTATGGTCCAGTTGTGGTTTATGTGAGTCATGTGGCAATTTCACAGCTGCCACATGTATGCAGTCAGCCATCACCCTTGGCCAGGAACGTACAACACATGTGTGGGATGCCACCACACAGCCAATCTGGGGACTGAGCTCTCTGAACCCAGTAATGCCATACCATGTCAGGTGGCATGTCATATATACTACATCCTGGACAAACTTCAACCCCAATCCCTGCTGCTACTATTGATAAAACCCCTGAAGGTGTTTCTGATAGTTTTGACCAATTCTTTACTGAGACATTTCAAGCCCTAGCTAGCCATCTACCTCCTAGCTCCCCTGGTCCTGAAAGTAGCACCCCTAGAAACCTACTTGCGTTCAGCTTCCAACCAGTTGCCACTTCACTTATCCGTACCTTGATTGAAAAAGTAAAACCCACTACACTTTCTGCTGATCAACTCCCTTCCGAGTACCTACAAAAATCAGCTGATGCTATTGCTTACCCCGTCTCAAAACTAATCAAATGAACCATGGTAGAATCTAAATTTCCCACCATCTGGAAAATATCCTATGTAATCCCACTTCACAAAGGAGGCAGCTCTACTGAATTCTCCAATTATAGGCCAATAGCTATACTCTCTCCACTTACAAAGATTATGGAAACTTTATTCATAGACAATTCATGCACCACCTAATCCAAAATCGCCTTATGGCAGACACTCAGCATGGCTTCCGTCCTCATCACAGCACTACTTCAGGACTCCTAGCCTTTACTAACACCATAAACCATACGTGCAACACTAATTATATATCCTCAGCCTTCTTTTTGGATCTTTCCAAGGCACACGATATGGTTGATCACCAACTTGTAATCCACACCCTGCAAACATTCTATCTAGATACTGGAGCCTTCCAATGGTTTCAATCCTACCTGCATGGTTGACAGCAGACTGGCCTCTGGCAGAACAAACTCTCTAACCTTCTACCTAACACCCTCAGAGTACCACAAGGCTCTATACTAGGGCCCTTGCTGTTCTCCATCTTCATTAACGACCTTTATACTGTCATCCCAAATGTCAGCTGTATCCAATATGCTGATGACTCTACTCTGATTTGCTCAGCCACATCTCCAGTAGAGTTATGGTCAGCTACCCAGACCACCTTTAATACAATAGAAAACTGGCTTTCTGAACATCGTCTGATCCTAAATCCCAAAAAAACTAAACTGCTGTTATTTCACCAACACGTAGGTCTACAGCTTTCACCTTTACCATAACATCAAATGATGGCACAATAATCTCCCCTGACACATCTACTAAACTATTAGGTATCATCATAGACAATAATCTCAAATGTGACCTACATGTTAACCAAATTATCAAAACCATCAATAAAAAACTACGGTCACTTTACAGAATAAAAGCCTTCCTGACCCCTCCAGCTAAAATTGCCATAGCTCGCTCACACCTTCTTTCAACCCTTCTGTATGCATCCCCTCTGCTTTCGAATATGAACAAGACTGTCCTTAACAAACACTCAATTTGCTACAACCACATTGCCAGGTTTGCCACTGGGCTGCCTTTTAGGACACATCATTGCATCAATCTAAATCAGCTTGGTTGGCTTGAACTACCTAGCCTAATACAGTATAACCAACTGATTATGGCCTATAAAATCCTCTATAATCTGGACAATACTCCTGCACTTCAAATATTATCACCCCCTATAACAATCCTAGACCACTTCGATCCTCTAACAAACTACTAATTCAGACTAGCAAATTTAATAACACAGCCAGTGATTCTCTCTTTGCAAACTCTGTAAGTAGATCCTGGAACTCACTTCCAGCTGATATTACGTTACTTTCCACCTTAGGTCAGTTTAACACTAGACTCAAACAACATTTGTCACTTAACTGGCTATGTCAATGTATCAAGCCTGGCTAACTCGAATGTGTAAAACATGTTAACCAGTTTACTGTGTAATTTAATTTAATCCTGACTTGTGCTCAGGGCTAACTTTAACCTGTGGAACATGTTTAACTTGCTTACTTATGTAATCTCTGTAAATAATCTGTTTGTAATATGTAATGCTGGTATTATGTAATGCTGTATCTGCTTACCCTTGGAGCTTTTCTCCCCGGGCCTCCGCTGAAAATGGACATGCATCCAGTCGGACTATCCCAGTCAACAAATGTAAGATAAATAAATAAATAAATAAAAAATATTACAGTGACTACAATACAAGTCAGACATTGACATGCACTGACAGCATGCTGAACACACTGGGGCATATGTGGGGACTCAGAATAGCATTCTGCATGAGCATCACACACCTCCACAGCTGGCACACAGGCATATGTTCCATCAGAACAGAGCACATGCCACACATGGCACACACATCCCGTGTGCCACACACTCACAGCCTGTAGGGCTACACAAGACACCTGCTACAGACGTGTCAGGTACCTGTCTTGGGTGCTGCACTGGGGTCCCGCTCAACAGGCTGTATCTGGTGAAGGTCACAGTGATATGCCTCAGGGGCACTATGGTCCACCACAGAACACATGCATACAGGTCAGTCAGAGGCATGGACACATATGACTCACTCATTGACGATGCCAGTATGGCTGACCTGAGACATACCTCCCTGGACTACATGATAGGAAACATAGAATGGATCTCTCAGCATGTGGCACAGGCCAGTATGAGCCTGATCTTGGTTGCCAACATACCCTCACCAGGTATGCTACCATTATATGTGGGAAGGGTGTTGTATGTCTACATTAAGCTCAGTCTCCAATGTCATTCATAGGGTATCCGCTGGCTGTCAACGTGTGCTTACATGCTAGGGAAGCCATAATGATGTGCAAGGGTAATCTTGCATGTGACACCCATGGCCCGATGTATATTGGCAAAGCTCCTTGATACACACATACTGCCTTATGCTGCAGGACACAGTTTACATAGCCACCTCCATGGGTATCACACAGGTTAGGACACTAACAGTGCTGCTACACAACAACAGCAGTGTACACCGCAAGATGCATGCACCGGACACTGTCCTCAGCATGGTGAACTGCAATGTCTGTGCAGTACCAGAGTCCTGTTTCATGGCTCACATGTGTTACCCATCACTGACAGGTTATGATCCATACCATGCCTGTCGTCCCCTACACATGTAACACACATGGACAGGGGGGTGGTATCCCAAGGCACCACAGATACACACACCTCCAGGTTGTTGGCACAGCACAAAGCATCAGGGCCTAATCATGTGCAGCTAACAGTGTGCCGGACTGCCATCTGGTTCATAGCCTGGCACACACAACCCTCCCATACACAGGAAGACCACCTATCCTCCATAACAACACTGGCAATATGACAGTCTCAAGAACTGTCTTTATATGGCTGGACTGCATCCAGCCAAACATTGTGCGTGAGCATTACTGTAGCTACAACACACTAGTTGAAGGGTTCACAGCATGTGGTCACTGAATTGCAGTGGAATAACATGTTACCACTACCACAACAGGTGGGAACATGCAGCACCTGTACATCGACTACATGTACACTATATGGCCCAGACCAGATGTGTATCCCCTGCTGTAGGTATTTTACCATATACACCCACACTGTATAGACACATACCGCGTGCGGCCCCTGCACAGTAAGACACAGTCATATTGCTATACATTGCAAAGACCATTTATCCACTCGAGGCATGTGTCAGACATGGTAACTACTGCAGGTCACAGGTATTTATGTGTTTGTGTCACACACATACATCATGTGTGCAATGCCATTGCTGGTTTAGGCAATGGCATGCATTGTTATGTACAAAGACCCACACAAGGTCATAATGTGTGACACAACCACACGTGGCAGTTGTGGGTTACCAAAACATACCTATCTGTACTCTGACATTGGTAATAGACACAGTAGCAGAGTGCACTATTGGCATTACTAGCCAACTAGCCCTGTTTGGCTGTGCTGATAGTGCGGTGACATCCCCTGTGTTTACTGGGGGAATATGCAGCATCTGGTGTATTGTAGTATTTGCCAAAAGGATCTGTTCTCTCATACTTGCATTTACACACACCCTACTACCCCCCCCACACACACACTTGCAGGAATCAAACCCCTAACTAACTAAGTCATGACACGTGAGAGAGACGCATTAGTGAAGCGCACTAATCGGATTACTAGACAGTTTCGCTTCTCTGGCTATACTTATAGGGTGCTGACATTATCAGTGTTTTGAAAGGGTAATGTGCATCAGGTAGTGTGATCTCCTGATTGCCAAAACTAACATGTTTTTCATACAGAAATGCACACACACAAACTCCCCACATCCAAACACACTTGCAGGTTTCAAACCCCTACCTAAATATGTTATGGCACTTGAGAGTGACGCTGTAGCAGGTTGCGCTATTCTGCGTACTGGCAAATGTCTCTTCTCCAGCTGTATGTATAGGGTGCTGTCATCATCACTGTTTGGAAAGGGTAATGTGCATCATGTAGTGTGATCCCCTGATTTCAAAAAAGAACATGTTTTTCATACAGAATTGCACACACACAGAGTCCCCACATCCAAACACACACACATGCCATTTACAGATTTCAAACTCCTACCTAACTATATTATGACACTCGGGAGAGATGCATTAGCAGAGTGCGCTATTCAAATTACTGGGAGGTTTCCCTTCTCCTGCTGTACTTATAGGGTGCTGACATCATCTGTGTTTAGAAAGGGGAATGTGCATCCTGTAGTCTGTTCTCCTAGTTGCCAAAAGGGACCTTTCACGAACACTACAGCCACATGTTTATCCAGTGCAGGATATCTATCAACTTTTGTACCAAGGTCTCACATTACATGTTAGGTACGTCATGGGTTAACACCTGTGTGGTAATTTGTGGGCACTTACTGTATATTCACGGTGGTTGTCTATACACAGTTCTGCAATTAGCTTGCTGACATGGCTATGGCTACAGTTGTCTGTTTGTAGGTGGCCCTTTTGTGGGTTGCTTGTGTCAGCTGGGGGTCGGATATGGTGGGCTGTTTGTACTCCTCTGCATACATGTTCAGTCATAGTCCTTCCATGTTGGCCTATACCTATGGGACATATATACAGAACGGGAGGGGAAAGACCAGGCCTTGTGGGATGCCACTCATATATGCTTTGTAGTCTGACATGGATGCGGCATTTCTGACCATGTCAGTTCTGTCCTTGGTCTGGTTTGCAACCCCTCTACTGACATAGGGGTATATATTTAAGCTGGTGAACATATCCATACTGAACTCGTACGGTATTGTCTAGAAGCATGTGCACGGTCCAGCTACGCTGTGTGGACCACATTGCCCTCATCAATGACCTTAATGACTGCTTCAAATGGGTCAAACATGTTTAGTGGCAGGATCTGCAGTTACGACAGCCACACTGTGTAGGGTCCAGTATCAGTAGGTCCACAACAGCCTTCTGTCTGCGGTACATACTGATCCTTTCCATAGCTGTGCAGAACAAGCTTGTCAGGATCCTGGGGTGGTAGTTTGGAGTATCCATTCAGGCAACACCTTTGTTGTGATGGACCACTGTTGTTGTACACTGCTCTTTGGGTACATATCCTGTGGTAAGGCTGACATTGGGCAGTAGTGTGATTTGGCATTCCATTATTCTTGGAGTCCATGTTGGCCTCAGCACAGGGCACCATCACATACCTTTGCTGCTGTGTGTTCTGCTTTGCAGATGATGGCTGTTACCTCAGCATCTGCAATGTCAGGGGACCATCAGTCTGCTGGGATAGGTATTTTGCACTCTGGGTGGGGGGGGGGTTTGCACTGCACCTGACAGGTTGTATGTTAGCAATATATGTGTATGTTTAGTATTTTGTTTGTAATATCTGTGTGATTCGGAGCATATCTGTGGATGCCCAACATGGTTCCTACCATCAGTTGGGTAAGCCTTGTGATTATCCTTAGTGTCCTGTACGTTTTGTATCTTCATAGGTTCATGGGTTCATACTAGGCTATACACCCTAGGCCATTAGTAAGCCTAGCCAGAGTGTGTGTGTCTTTCGCCACCCCTTGCTATGTTCTATTATGGCCATTTATGAATTTCTTCACTGTGCCTCTGTCTGGTCGTGACACAGTGAGGACCCCCAGTATACATGTACGATCATCCATCCACTTGGCAATATTCCTGTTGAGGGGTGTCAGTGAGGGGCTCTGCCTAACATGGATTGGAATCCAGTTTCTGGGTGTGGGGAGCCTCTGGGTTATGTATCTGTCCCTCCAGCACATCTTATTTCATTATGTGTTGAGGCTGACATATGTCACTCTCACAGCTCCAATGGCTTTGATTTCCTGTGGTGGAGCATGTCCATTACTCCTGTGTTGGACATGGCCTTGTACAACAGACATAAAATACCTCTGTGTAGGCAGTCTGTGACTGCATTCAGCTGGGGTGTCTACAGCCAGGCAGCATATGACATATATTTCACACACTTTATCCTGTTGGTGGGGTAACTATGAGGTCTTCTGAACCACTGCAGGTGTCACGTATGGTACATCCCATATGAGTCATTGTACTAGATTATGGGTCTGATAAGGGAACAGTACAGCAGCACAGTGACCTCTGTTGATGTAGATGTGAATCCTTTCATGATACGGTGTCCAATATCGACAATCTTCCTAGCCACATTGGCATTGTGAGTGTCACATGACAGATTACTGTCGACCTGTGTCCCTAGGTCCCTGATTACTCCTTGCATACATAATTGTTTGCCACCTATGTGGTAATTTGTGTGTACCTTGTCTGGTATTTGGTGGGACATTCATACTGTCCAGTGTCTTCAGGAAGTCTGGGTTGAGTTCTTGTGTGTGAGAGTGTGGTCTGTCGCATGCTACAGACTGTACAGCAGTTTTGACTACAGTTAGGTGCACATGGGTGGTCTCTGCTGCTTTGTGCATTGTCAGTTACCTGGCCATATGGGTGTCTGTGCTGCATATGGATACTCCCCCTCCTTTGATGTTTTGGTGCAGGTGTTGGGGCCATAACACATGATATGTAGTATAACCTAGTAGTGCTGGTGTGCTATCACTAGGCTTGCAGCAGGCTTCTGTCACTGCACAGACATCGATGTTCTCCATAATGGGAAGTGCCTCAGGGGCATGCATATTGCAGTTTACACATCTGGCACTGGTCAGCATTACCCTTATGTTTCCTACCACTTATGTTTTCTAGGGTGGTGGGTAGTCTTTTTGGCCTTTCCTACATACAGCTCTATGGAGGCGGCAAAGGCCTTATCCAGTATCCAGACGCACACGGGTAACAGGTGCAAGCCATCCCTGGAACAGCAGCATGGCTTGTCATGCTTGACATCTCAAGCAGACAGACATTAGACCCTCTTGGACTGAAAGCTGTAACTGTGCCAGCTGTTAAACATGAGCATTCTGTGTTTGTACTGTGGCATCATTCTTGGTGAGGGTTGGATGCTGCACACACCCAGTGTCATACCGGCCTGGGGTACATACTCAGAGGGACCATCCATGTCTCTTTTCATGTTGACCAGGGAGGTACATCTCAGGTAATTCACACCAGCATGGACATTGAGTGCATCATATTTCTGCTTGCTTTGGGGTGACCTGCGTACTTGTGTTATGTGGCATTTTGTGGCAGCCTACAGGCAGTTTACTCTACCCTTCCCTTGTTCAGTCTGGTGAGTGGGACAGCAGTGTGTCTGCCTATACAGACACCTATTACAACTGTATCAGGCATGTTGTTTCTCCTTCTGGCCTGTGACTGTTTGGCACACCAGCTTTGCGTACTATTCGTTGCATGTGCTATGTTTGAAGGTTGTGGTTGCTTGTGATCTGCTTTGGAGGCTTCTGTTGGTGTGGTGTGTTTGTAATTAAGGCCTCCGGGAATATTTGTCTGTGTTTATGTGTTTGGGTTACAGTTGTGGTAGGTCTATGTGGGACTGGGTTTGTGGTGTATGTGGTTACCTTCTCCTCCTGACTAGTTTTGACAGTACTGAGTTGGTGGAGCTCAACCTCTGGTTTGGATACGTGGTTGCATCTATCACATATATTTGTATTTATTGGGGGGTGTTGTGGTTGTCTGTGTACTTGGGACTGGTGTCACATTGCCTCTGGATTCACAGATTCTACTTGTTGTGGCTGGACTTAGTGGATTGTATGTGTGGACATATGTTATTGCCATACTACTGGTCAGTGATTACTTCCCTTTTTATGTTTGCTCTATCATGTGGTAGCTTCCTCATTCTCTTGCATGGTTTGGTAATGGCTGGAGTACAGCATGCCAGATGTCTGCGTGTATGGCATTGTGTGTTGTTGTTATTTGTGATTGCATACTCCAAGCATTCCTGGCTGTGTTCATGGAATGCCTGTATAACATGTTCTGTGGTGTGTCCCATATTCTGCACTTGCACAGGGCCTTTCGTGGATTCAACATCAGTTTGGAGGGTTGCAACCTATGCTTTACACATGTTTTTCACTGTGGTATTCTGGCCAGGGACTGGAGTCCGGATGTGTATATCCAGTGTGATTACTCTATGGTCTGGTCTTACCAGTGAGGGGTACACTTCTCATCTTGCCATCCAGTACACATGTTGCTGATTATCACATCCAGTATGCTTACCCCTCTTGTGGGAGTGGTACATTGTTCCTGGGCATTTTGGTTTATGGATTCTGGGAAATTTTCTCCTACTGTGTTGGTGCTAGTATAATGCTCCCGGTGTATGTCTGGGTATTTTCAGTCAAGCAATATAATGTGGTTTGGGGGGCTTGATATATTCATGTATTCCGACATAGGCCAGGTACAGTTCCTGGTATTAGGACAGTAGTCTGCAGCAGGCTATATACTGGGAGGTGGTTTTAGCCACTGGTATTTGACCATGGCTAATCCATGTTGCTTCTTGTTGTGGTACCAACATGGGGGTGTGGTTATCCTTGACATTTCTTGCTAGTCACCCTCCTTTTGTAGCTTGTTCCATGTTTTGCGGCTGTACAGCACAGTATGAGGTGTGACCTGGTAGTGTTAGGGTGCTGATGTGAGCCTTGACCCAGTTCTCTATTACAGGACTGGTATCTACATTCTCCATACTGTGTGCGTTTACACTGCACACATCTTGCTGTTTAGACATCTGTCATTGGGTAGCATTACATCTAGGTTCCTATCCCTTGTGGAACCTATGAAGGTGGGTTTGTGTTTTGAGACTTACCTATTCAGGGAATGCTGTGGGTACTGACAGCCTTTGCCAGTATCCATGGGGCATGGCATGATAGGTGCATGCCACCCCTAGCAGGTGGTGCATCATGTCATGCTCCGCATGTCTTCCCAGCCTGAAACACATTGGCTCCCCTTTGACTAACTGCATTACTTCAGCCAGTTATTGCACTTGATCATCCCATCGTCATTTTGTGGCTTCATGCTTGGTGAGGGTGGATGTTAGTCAGGGTGCTCAGGTGTGCATATAGTACATGGTGTTCCATTACTTAACACATGGCATTCATGCCTCAGGTGGTGCTGCAGGGCTGCCACTGTCAGATGTGCATATTACACTTCCCTGTACCTGTTTGTGAGCAGGTCATGTCATTTTAGGCATCCATGTTATTATTTGAGTGAGGCAGAGGGGGTATCATTCCCAGGGTTCCTACTGAGCCAGGGTATGTGCTATGTGTTGCCTCTTTGCCAAGGCCAGGGCATACTGGGCACGCCTCCTTCTGCCTACTGGGGCAGGCTCAGGTTGTTCCTCCTCCGAGTCACGCCCTGCCTGTGATGGCCTTGGCAATGGTGGGGAGCTGTTTGGCCCGGCCCTATGCTGGTCCTGCTGCAGCTGTTTTCGCAAGATCATATTATGTAGCATAGCTCATACCATGACAATTTGGGTACATGTAGTTGGTGTGTACTGCAAGGCTCCACCAGATGTGTCCAGACACTGGAACTGTGACTTGAGCAGCCCAAACACATGCTCTATTACATTACGTGTTTGTGCGTGAGCCTCATTATGGCGTTCCTGTTCAGGTGTGTGTGCGTTTCTGATGGGTGTCATCAGTCATGGCTCCAGTGCATAACCTGCATCCCCCACTAGGTGTCCGTGTGGGATGTCCCCATTGGCAAATGTCTGGTACAGCTGCGTCAAATGCCAGATGTGGGAATCGTGGTAACTCCCAGGGTAGCCAGCACACACATTCATTATTATGCCCTGGGCATCACACACGACCTGGCAGTTGATGGAGGGGAAGCCCTTGCAGTTAATGTAGGCCCTACCCGGCTCACCGGCTGGTGCTTTGATGCGAATGTGCGTGCCGTCTATTGCACCCACTACCTCAGGGTATTCCGCTATTTGCTGGAAGAGACGCATAATGCTGGCCAATACCTCACGGACATTGGAGAAATATACATGATCACCGACATGTGCTGACATGGCATCCAGGAACTGGTGCAGTACCCTGGAGGCTGATGCTTGTGATATCCCCATCATATCGCCAGTTGGTCTCTGGAAGGTACCTGTTGCTAGTATTCTTAGGCCAACACATACCTTGGTTTCCACTGGGACAAGTTCCACTCTGTTGGTTCTGTGTGTGAGGCATGGCCTGCACAGCTCAACTATTTGCTGCAGGAGCTCTCTGTCCACTCTATAGCGCTCTACTATCTCCAGCTCATGTAACCCATGGTAGGTGACCCTGGGCCTGTACACTCTTCTCTGTCTCCTCACTGTGGATTGTCTGGCACCATCTGCATTGTCACCACCCTCAGCAAGTCGCCTATGTCTCATTATGACAGCTATGGTAGCCCCTAACATTTCTGCTCTGAGTTACGCTTTTTCAGTTTTCACTTCTATTAGCTTACTCCTGTCTTGCAGTGTCTCTTAAGAGAAACATCCTGCACTACTGTTTACAGAGTTTTAAGTGCTGGGCTGGGCTACTATTCTGCCTGTGTAATTGCCTGCTTCTAATTGTTTTCACCTGCTAGCTTCAGCAGTTATCCCTGCTAGCTTCCTATTAATTCTGTTGCTTCCTTTTTCCTCTCTGTTTCCTCAGGGGGGAGCAACGTGCATACCATCAGAAACACGCTCACAGTGGCTTACACACGCGCACACGTGCTTACATGGTACAGAATCTACTTATTCGGGTTGAAATGCGCGTACACCCGCGCAAACACTGTTACACGTCTGCCAACAGCCTCCAACATACTCAGCCTGCCCTACACGTGCGCACACCAGTGCAAACAGTGTTAAACATCTCCCAACATGCTCCCACATGCTCAGTCTGCCTTACACGTGCGCACACTGCCCTACTCGTGCTTCATGGCGTGCACACGTGCATGCGCCAGCAAGAAACTTTGGTGTAAGTAACAGTGTACGCCTTCCATTTCTTGACTTTCCATGACTTATCTAGTGGCACACCTCTTTCCATGATCTGTGTCTGTCATCTGTCATGTTACACTGACCTCCAATGAACTGCATTTCTTTCTACCATTCCCCCCTGTGATGTCACCTATCTCCTACTCTATTCCTCCCCTTATGTATCTCTTACACTACTCAGACTGTGCTCATTTCCTATGTGACTGTGAGATTCAGTATCCTAACCCTCATTTACATGAGATTGCCTACTAATGCTTAGTTACATGTCTTAGACTCAGCTTCCCCCCTTAGCAACCACTACACGGTGGCCATGTTGTTTTTGGTCTGCTGGTCCCTGCATTGTCATTCCATGTATTGCATGAAACCCACATTTGTGGGTTTATAACCTTCTTTTTTATGGTTTTATACAGCGCAGCCCGTTTGCGCGGGGCTGCGCTGGGTTTAAACATTGGCGATCGCCAAAATAAAAATACATATTTTTAATATTTTGGCATCGGGTTATCTTGCCAATGGCCACATATTTGGCCATTAGCATGCTGCCTGAGTCATATGCACCCTTTTTTTGGAGCTGACATGGCTCCGTTGTGGAATTTGCAGAAACTTACTCAGTTGTCAACTGAGTACATTTCTGCAGCTAAAACGTCTCTTACACGGACTGGTTTCTGCTTCGTGGAGCGCTAATATACCTCATTTGCATACCTTTCGGCTGCAAGTGAGGTATTTAGCATGTCCACGCCCAGTTCATGTAAGAGACGTTTTAGCTGGTCTCTTACACGGAGTTTAGGGTTGTTCCTGAATCGTGAGGCTTGCATGGAGTGTTGCACGTCTCTTACACTCCGTGCAAGCCTTCTTGAATCCTGCCCAGTGTCTTGCAAGAAAATAATCTGTATTATTTGATTTATTTCCATTTAAGACCCAATGCCAAAAGATTACATTTGCATCTCTAAGGTCTAGCATCTTGATTATATTAAAAGTTCCCAGACAACCCACAGTATTTGATATAGAGAACAATCAAAACAATAAATATTTAACTATATAATTAGAAATTACAAATTATTTTTAAATTTTTAATGTAATCAGTGAAGGGAGAGTAATAGCAGTTTTTCTTTTCATTTAAATATAGGCCTTTCCAAATTTAGAGAAGATTCTACAACAAATTTGTTATTATTTATTCATCTTCATGGATGAGTTTCTAATTGCATTGGTAAGAGGAATTTAACCATAAAGTTACTAAATTGAAAATGACGGATTTTGCAGATAATTCATCATTTGGAAAACTTAATCTACCTTCTTGCCAACTTTTAACATGCAAGTCAAAGCAAATTCTTGGTTTACTGGGAACTAAAGAAAATTAAGAAGAATAAAATGTAATATCTTAAAGATTTTTTATTAGCAGGAATAATTTAAGATTGTAGATAGAAAAGTATTTTTGGTAGGATTACTTTATTAACATTATCCAGATTTTGCTTATTTTAGTAACAGCGTCTATTACATTATTATAATTCACTACTATTGAATTATTTGCGGTAGATTTAATGTTAATTCCAAGATAATTAATTTGTGAATTGCCCAAATAAAATTTTTATAGTCTGCCAAATTGTTATTGACTTTTTATTAAGTAAAGTTTCTGTTTTATCGGGATTAAACACTAAACCTGATGCTTTTTCAAAATAATTAACACAATTAAATGTCTTTTGAAGCTTCAGCATCACCACTTGTTATAAAAATATCACCTGCAAATAACTGAATTTTATAGGAAAATCTTTTGTCTATTAAGAATCCCTCAATTATACTATTAGACCTCATAAAGTTAGCAAAAGGTTCAACTGCTAGATCAAATAATGGCCATGGCTTACAGCTGCAACTAGGCAAAAAAATCTTACTAAGAAATAAAGCTTGGACCACTTGGCCTACCTCAAAAAAACTCACAGACCAACTCCATTATAGACAATTAAGGAATGATACAAAAAATCTGTCACTACTGACGAAAGAACTACTGTCACAACCTACAACAACAAAAAAAAAAAAAAACAGTACAAACTAAATTGATTATGGGCAACTCTAAACACACTGCTCCATCCAGGACAATCTACCACCCCTGTCCCCTCATCTTACAACTCACATTCTCCAACAGGAGTAGCCAACTCCTTCAATAGCTTCTTTACAGAAACTATCCAAAACCTAGCCAATAACTTAGCCCCCAGTCCACTAAATTCCTCTGCCTCCACACCCATTACCCAAACCACCTTTAAATTTCAACCAGTCTCAACTTCATTTAGCCTTACTCTAATTAGAAAACTAAACTCAACTACCATTGCCACAGATCTCCTACCAGCAGATTACCTACAAAAAGCAGCAGATGCCGTAGCCTACCCTATATCCATTACGATCAACCAATCCATATCTGAAGCTACCACTCCTACTACCTGGAAAGTATCCAATATCATTCCATCCCACGAGGGAGGCAGTTGCACTGACATCTCAAAGCACAGACCCATAGCAATACTCTCTCCTAAAGCCAAAATCCTGGAAAAAGTATCCAAAAACAACTCCTAGCCTATCTTCGTGATAACAATCACCTGTCAAACTCTCAACATGGCTTCAGACCAAACCACAGTACCACCACTGCCCTACTGTCCTTCAGCAATGCCATAAATCATAACCATAATAGCAATAAACTCTCCTCAGCCATCTTCTTAGATCTTTCCAAAGCTTTTGACATGATAAACCACCAACTTCTCATGCAAACCCTAGAAACACTCTCCCTAGACACCCATGCTATACAATGGTTTAAGTCATATTTGAGAGGTAGGCAACAGGCAGTCCTGTGGAAAGACAACCTATCTACCCTCTTAACTATAACTCTTTGGACTCCCCCATGGATCCATCTTAGGGCCCCTCTTATTTTCCATTTTCATTAATGACTTGCATAGATTAATACCAGACACTACCTGTATCCAATACGCAGATAACCCAACCCTGATCTGCTCTGCCACAACCCCAGATGAGCTACTGACACCATCTCAAAACACATTTACCATGGTTGAAAACTGGCTCCTCTATCGCTGTCTAATATTAACCCCCCCCCCAAAAAACAAACTTCTGCTGTTCTCCCCATCCCATAAGACCTCCCCTCTAACCTTCTCCATTACATCTAACAATGGCTCTATTATCTCACCAGCCCCCTCAACCAAACTACTAGGAGTCATAGCTGACAACAACCTAAAGTCTGATCTGCATATCGACCACACCATCAAAACAGTAAATAAAAAGCTTGGCTCTCTACATAGAATCAAACCTTTCTTAACTTCCCTTGCCAGAACTGTTCTTACTTACACTCATCTCCTATCCACACTTCTCTACGCCTCCCCCCTATTCATCAACCTGAATAAAACCTCCCTGAACAAGCTCACAACCTGCTATAATCACATTGCCAGATTTGCCACCTCCTCTGCCTATAGGACCCATCACTGCCACAATCTCAAACTACTAAGATGGCTTGAACTATCTAACCTTCTGCTAACCAACCAACTAATAATCGCCCACAAGATTTTCTATCAGCCCAAATAGACACCTGATCTTAAAACACTAATCACCCCCTACCATAACCTTAAAACCCTCCGATCCTCTAACAAAATGTTAGCTTTCACCTTCAAAGCAAACAACTCAGCTGGGGAAGCTCTGTTTATGAACTCACTTGGTAAAGTCTGGAACTCTCTCCCTACAGAAGTAACCTTACAACCGTTTCCAATCCAATTAAAAAAGAACCTTACTCAATACTTCACTTCAGAATGGCTTTGTCCTTGCTCTACCCCTGACTAATTCCCCACACTTTACTAGTGTTCACCCAACTAGGGTCTCTTACCTGTGTCTCTGAATTCCAACTATATTACTCTACTGCCATGTGATTAAGTGAAATCTAGGACGTATAAGATGTAACGCAATTATATATGCACCTCTTGATTCTTGGCCTAGGAACTTCGAAAATGACCTTCAAATACATTGTATAACCTTGAATTATTCTTATAATGGAATGGTTTCATTATGTAATTATGTAAATATTTTTCTGCTTTCATTATATAATTATGAAAAATTTCTCTGGATTGTATTTCTCTGTTGTATTTTGCAGTGTATTAAGTTGTCTGTCTTATGTCTACTGTATGGAGTTTTTCTACCCGGGCCTCCACTGAAAATGGTCATATATCCAGTCGGACCTTCCCAGTTAACAAATGTAAAATAAATGAATAAAATAAAAGAGGTGACAATGGACAGCCCTCTTTTGCACCTTTTAATTTTTTAAAAAGCTAGACGCAATAGAGCTAATTGTAATAAAAGAGAATGAGTTACTATATAGATTAGTTATAAGATTATAAAATCTAGGGAAAAATCATATTCTTTAATTGCATTGAATAAATACTTCAACTAATAAAATTACAAGTCTTATTTATATTTAGACTTATTATAGTTATTTTTTTAGTTTTATTAGCCAAATCTATTAAAGTATTAAGCCTAGTTATGTTATCCTGAACTTTTCTATGTAATATAAAGCCATTTTGATCATCATTTAGTAATCCTGGCATAATAAGATTCAATCTTTTGGCAGGAATAGACATAAATATTTTGTAATCAACATTTAATAAAGAAATAGGTCAGTAAGAAGAACATAAGCTAGAATTTTTACTTGGTTTCAAGATAGGAGATATCAGGGAATATTTACATGAAGGTGAGATGGTTAACATATGTTTAACTTGTTCAAATACTTTTAATAAGATATTTAAAATATTATCTGGTAATAATTTGTATAACTCTCGAATTATACCATCAAAAATAGGTGCTTTGATTTAAGATTATTAATTTGATCCTCTAACTCTTCAAAAGACAATCTCCAGGATTCACGAAGCCTCCGTGTAAGAGTTATAACTCTTACACGGAGGCTGCAGTTAAACAGAGTGATGTCAGCATGCTTTGCATATTCATGAGAGCATGCTGAATCACACCTAAGTCTAACACGGTCCATGTAAGACAGTAGGGGGCATGCCGTAGGCTGAGCCCTGCAAGCGGACACGCCCCCAGAAGTGTAAAAGTGCCCAAAGTAAACACCCACAACAGAGTCCACGGAAATGTGAATAAACACAACAGAACACATGCCCCCACAGACTATGAACATAAAATATATATAAATGAACATGTTATATTTCTTTTTTAAATTGTAAAGATGTTTAACCGTGAGTGCGCTCGTTTGCGTGGGCGTGCCCATAGCACAGCTACAGTTAGCAGTCAGTGGGAAAGCATATAAGAACTAAATATGCAAAATAAGCCAGGAAGCAATAGCGTAGCGGTAGAGATGTAGGCTGAAGAGCAGGCATTCATAGTTCGAGCCCCCACAACACCAATTTTTTTTTTTTTCAAAATAAGCAGGAAACAAGTCCCTGACAAATATGTACACATAAAACCCCAATATATGTAAAATGTAATGAAATAGCCCATTTATATTGAAGACATGTGAGGTAACAAAAGAAGAAAAAATGCCAGATGTGCTCATAGCTGAGCTACAGTTTAACAGAGTGAGTGCATGTGCCCGTAGATGAGCAGTGGTTTAACTGGTGCAAAATGAGTGCCCGTAGCTGAGCAGTGGTTTAACATGCTAAATCTATGTGCCCCTAACTGAGCTGAGCGTAATATGCGTGCCGATAGCCAAATGAGGCTTAAACCAGCGTACCCCGTTTGCGCGCAGCTGCGCACCGCGCAAACAAGCTAACAGACGGGCAACGTTGAGCAAACCGTATCAAAACTGCCTTTACACAGACACACCCCTCAGCATGTGTAGACAGTCATGAAAAATAAAAAGCAGTGTCCAGGTTCGAACCCAGGATACTATACACCATAGTCAAGGTACAGAACCACTAAGCCATAACAGCAGTACCTGTAAATGCAATAATAGCTAATATATAGGAATGAATACAAACTAGAGCATGACAATGCAGGTTTACTGAAGTTGATACAATTCCAAAATGGCCAATCACAGATATGTGCGGGAAAAACGGACTATATAAGCCCCATAGGTGGGAATACACAGCATAAATGATTGTAGAACTGACCTGCAGGCAGAATGACAGGTGTAGGAGAGGGTAGTTGCTTTCGAGCACAGATGTGGGGTGTTGAGGAGTCCAGGTACATGGTCTGGCTCCTAGTCCATCATCATGAGGCCCAACTCATGCAGGGCCAGGTCCTCTGGGGAGCATACAGGGCTGAGGTGTGGGACCGGTTGGCTCATGATCTCACCAGTGCCACAGGGATTCCAAGGACTGGTGAACAGGTCCGTCACCACCATGCAGACCTGAAGAGACGCAAGCAGGACCAACTGAACCTTTGGATCCAGGAGGCCCAGCAAACACCCAACACCCCACTACTGAGTAAGTAACATTTAATTATGTATGTAAGAAATTAAACAAGCTGATATTACGGAGATGTGTATTCCAATATTACTTCATTTATATTACAGCTGCAGGTGTCCATTCTGTGAACCGCAGAGCCTATGGCGATAGGCTGGTGCAGTTGCGCCACCAGGCAGGTCAGTAATCCACTACCAGTAACTGTAAAGAAATATAAAAGTATGACAGTCAGCAAAAGAGTGCAGTGTAGTCAGTAAGGAATAGAATCTGCAAGTAACAGTGTGAAAGTGTATGCAAGTATTGCTTGATTACAAAAGTGTGTTTCAGCCTGTAAGTTTAACCTAAACATGAAACTGTGCAACATATATTCTGAAATAAAAATGCTCTGCCTGTAAGAAAATAGCACACAACCTGCAGCAGGCTGAAAAGTATAGCTGCAGAAGATGATGCAATCACATGTGTGAAATATATCCCTGTGGAAATACTGAAACATGACAGAAGTGAGACTGCTGGAAAGGATTGTAATAACTACTGGTAAAACATGTCAATAAAGCCTAGAAGTACCATCCTGAATAGTAAAATGAAAGCAAGTGAGATAGTGTGAGAAAGTGTCATGAATCCAGCAATACAGTAGTAATAACCCCTGAATAAAGTATACAGCAGTCAAGACAGAATGAAATGCATGTGAGATTCAAAACCAAACAGCAAAATCTGTTCAAAGTGTTGCTGCATCTGGAATGTGTATCCCAAAATCTGGATATGTTGCTCTCAGTCTGCAATATGCAGATAGGATGTTTGTCTGATATACCAAACATCCACACTTGTCTACAGCTATATAAAGCAAATGTAGCAGGATGATGTAGCTGAACAAAGCTAGATATGAATGTGTACGAAGAACCAGAAAATGTATATTGATGTTGCAGTAACAGTCCTATCACCAAGTTGAAATAGTTATCATATAGGAAACTGTAGTTAGAGCAGTAGTGTGTATATAACTGTAGCTATTAGAAATGTACATCATATGTATTGTTACTTGAAGGTGTTAATATTACTTTCTTCACCCCACCCTATAACCACATATAACCCATTCCACGTGAAAATGGTATGAGCGATCACAATTAACACCCCTGGACATTTGTCCTGTTGGGTCATATATATTTGCATGTCTGTTGATGCATCTGCCCTGTTCATACATCCACACCTGATGGCCTGTTGCCATCAATTAACCCTGCATGTTGTTGGACTGTGTATTTCTGTTCAAATTATGCATGTGTTATGCACACTGTTCAATGGTGTGAATATGTGGGTGTTTGGTTAATGGGAATACTAATGCATGCTGTTACAACTAATTGTGAATGGTATTATATGTCACTAACCCAAACTGTCATGACATAATGCAAAACATAGTACGACGGGGAAGGCGGGTTCCAGCGGACTCACCTCTCCCACCTCAGCTGGTGAGTGCACCTGGCACTAGTGCCGAGTCCGGACCCTCCTCCGGTGGCCCTGTGCCACCTGCGGGTGGAAGAGCTGCAGGGGATGGGGCTCGCCCCCCCTCTGCAAGTGTGGCTGGACGAGGACCACCACTCACCCTCCCATAGCGTCCGGACTGTGGTGCGTAGGGAGATTCGGAACTCTGTTCTCGAGCCCCTACGCCAGCTTGAGGCACGGGTGGTGCAACTAACAGGCATGCCTGTTGCCCCGCCTACACAGCCCCCAGCACAGCCCCATCCTGGGCAGTGAAGGAACAGTGGCAACTGCCTATGGGTAGGGATATCAGTTCCACTGTTGCCATCTGTGGGCTCATGGGCTCTGGATATCCAAACCTCCATCCCCGTCAATTGTGTAACCCCCCCCACACGTGTCATACACCACCCCTGTATGCATCTTGTTTGTCTTGTCTGTTTACCTACCCAACCTACCTCCCCAGCTGTACTGACTTCCTTCACCTGACATACCACTCTCACCTGAAAAAAAAAAGGGCACTCTGTACCCACAAAAAAATTACGCCCCATACATAGCTGCCCATTCCGCACACATGTCTACTGGACATGGACCCTATTAATTACAATTGGCTGTACAACAAGTATTATTGTTGTCCTGACACCTCTCTCAGGGGTGGAAGGTTTCAAATGTCTCACCAAATTACATACATATGCACAGCTGTTGCTGATGAAGAAATGGGCAGCTATGGGCCTTACCTACATCCCTCCTGCACATCCCAAGCTTGTTTCCTTACTGTCTTACCCTCTTTGTGACCCCTTTTTCACCACTTTCCTGTCTCCCCATTTTCTTTTCTTTCAAAGAAAATAGCGCGGGTGTGCGCAAGAGTAAGCACATTTAAGCGGTTGTAAGCGGGTGTGCGCTTGTGTGCGTGGAGCTAAACGCCAGTGCACATGCGTGAGCTCTGCGCAAACCAGCACTAACCCGGTTACAACTGCTTAAAAGTGCCTTAGTCACTTTGATTGACAGTCCTGTACTCAGTTCAAAAGCAAAATAAAATCCCACTGTGAGTCCCGAACCCAGGAAACAGTAGTCTGCATGACTTACCACTAAGCCATGACTCTTATACAAGAACATTGTGATAAAATAAATATATCATGTAATAGTAGGTATGAATGTAAAGGGAATATAGATGTGTAGTACACAAAGCATGCCATTTAGAATTACTATCAAAACTAGTGGATTTCCATAATAGTAGTGTGTGAATAGAAACAGCCATGCTAGTTGGAAGCTAGTAGGTAATAATGTCACTATAGCACCTTGCAAGCCACACACATACTCACAGCAGGATAAGCACAGCCCATACCCCACAACCTCTTACAGGATCATATCTGGACCAAGTAATAAAATATGTGGAGCAAAGGCCCAACACTAGGGACACATTACAAATAATGTTACAACAAACGCAGACAGTTCAGAGAGTAACAGGGTCTGCACTTTGTGGGATGTTTGGAAGGGTATGCAGTCTGAAACTTGAATGTTTGTCACCATATTCTGACTTGAGCCCAGAGTGACTTGCCAGAAAAAGGTGTGCATGAGATATTGACCAAATTATGAGGCAGAAATGTGGACAACTTGCAAATATCTGTACACATGACGGGTCTGACACCACCATATTTGAATAGTTAAGAGCCTAGACAAAGCAACAGTGAATGACTTACAGGGATGCCCCATAGACCCAATGTGAAATGTACAAACAGTAGGCAGAAAGGTGTAACACATGCAATGGTAACTATGGAGTCCTGAAAGTATTCATCACTTGCATGGCAGAAAAAGTGTAGTAATACATATGCTCATGCTAACCCACAGTCACAACTGCAGCATACCAGACATTTTAATGGGTGTACCCCACTGATATGTACCATCCCATGAGGCACATAACAGATGAACCTGAAAGTCTCTGGGGCCTGCTCGGCAGCATACTCAAATACCCTAAGAGATGTCAAGGCCCACACCATGGCCAGACCACACTGCATGCTGTAACACCCTAGCAGATATAGCAAGCATTCCAAGGTGTGAATGTACATGGAAAATAGGCAATCTACAGCAGCACACTACAGTCAAGACACCTAGCAGGCATACAAGTAGTCACTGTAAAGGGCAACTATTGAAGCCTTAGCAACAAAGTGCAAGCAAAAGTGAAAGGAAAGCAAACACACACACATTAACAGTAGTAGTAGTTGTAGGTGTCAGTGTACATACACAGTTAGTACAGGAAACTGGAGAAATGAATGGGGGAATGTTCATCTTCAACACACCTGGAAATATGAGAGAGATACCAACCTTTACACTCACAGAACATTGTCCACAGCATACCAGCATGGTCCCTAGCCTTACAATCTGAAAGGGCTACGCCTATCTAACATACCTTTATATAGCACTGTTCTGAAATCACAGTGAGAACTGCAATCAGTACACAATTGGCTGCATGCAATTAGCAAATGCTGGCTAACAATTGGTGCAGAGGCCATCACATGGGCATATGTAGATACCTACAAAAGTATGCTGTACTCCCAGTCCACACATGCAATACTTTCATTGCACCCTGAGAAGGACGTGAGAGACAGACAGACAGAGAGAGAGAGAGAGAGAGACAGAGACAGAGACAGAGAAAACTGCAATTACGCAGGCACAAACAAATTGTTCAGCAACAGCTACCTGAAAGCTGACAACTGGGAAGTGGAGCAACAGGACAGAGAACCAGACAGCAACACAAGCAGCTGTGACAAACACAGGTAATGTAAAGTTATACTATAAAGGTCTACATACTGTGATCCCTCCATATGTGTCATTGGTCTGTATCCATATGTATATGAAGATGTGTAAAGGGCAGGGGACATACAGCAACTATCAGTGAAGGCTGTACATACATTTGTATGTGAAAGCATCTATGTGCACATATCAATGTTGGTTGATTGCAGGTTGTAGTGCCATGTACAAAGTAGGTTTCACAGTTATGTATGTTTAGCAGTATGTCAGTGTGTGTATACAGTATGGTAGAAACATATGTTGATATACCTGTCTAACATATGGATACGTATGTATGTCAACATATGTATGTGTGTGTATATATATACATATATATATATATATATATATATATATATATATATATATATATATATATATATATATATATATATATATATATGATATGCATATATGTATACATACATAGAGAGAGAGATGTAGGAATACATAGACAGATGCAGATAGAATATTGTACAAACATATCTATGTAATGCACACATACAGATATAGATATATGTAGATACATATACATAGACAGACTGATCTGACTATCTACAGGTATGACTGTATAGGACGACCTGCAACACAGCCTGTCCCACCCCCTCTGTCACTCACACCCCCGCTGTACCCCCCCACATCTATAGCAATATATGTACATCAATATATATATATGTGTATATGTATACAGACATATATATATATATATATATATATACACATATAGATATATCTATATACATATATAAATAAATATATATATATATATATATATATATATATATATATATACAGAGAGAGAGAGAGAGAGATGTATATAAATTCTGAGTGAGGCACATGTGTACAGATGTATTGCAACAGGTGCCTGGTGACAAAGGCATGGAGTGAACACCTGTGTCAAAACCGGAGTACCATACCACATTCCAGATCACCTACACCAGTAACCACCAGATATGTGATTGGCTGCCCACCACTGCATGTGTCAGGGGTGAACAGGGTCATAAATGTGTACAATAGTGGCCACAATGATATTCACAGTGGCACACTATCCCTGGAATACCTGCACATGGTATGCATCACGGACATGGTGTGTCAGCTATGGACATGTAGGTCGGTGTACCCCTCCACACCACATAATGGATGCCATGGTATGGACCTCACATGACAGCTACAGATAAGGAGAAGGACACAGTGACATGTACAACACTGTCACAATGCACTCAAACACATTACCAATGCACAGTGACTGACAACACCACAGAGTACACATATGCTACCCACATAGAGGTTACTACTCCCGGATTTACATATGTAAGTCACACCCATGACAGATGTCCAACAACCATAGTAACACCTCAGACTATCCACAACCTACATGTCTGCTGTGTGTCATCCGTGCCACTGCAATAGAGTGCACATGTGGAGGTAAGAGTTCCTACCCACAGATAAGACATACCCTGCAATAAACCACACAGTGTTAAGAAGCAAGACTCCCCATGAGTACATGTCACACATACCCCTGTTGAATGTTAGTCAGATAGGTAATATGCCATATGAGTCACCCTGTGTAACTGTGTGACAGCAGCAGGTACCATCACACCACATGTGTCACAATGGTCAGGGTAGCAGAACAGTATGCTGCTGTAGTCCCAGGGGCAATAGCTTATTGTATAGTATTGTATTGTAATGTAATGTATTGTGTTGTATTGTATTGGTATGTTGAGGTGCCTTCTTTGTGGAGTGGAACCACTGCTGCTGTGCGCCAGTGTACAGGTACATATCCTGTAGTCAGGCTAGAGTTACATAGCACTTCTATATGTGTGTTTAGCTCCTGTCAAAATTTATGTAGCATGCAACTGGGGATACCATTAGGTCCCATTCATGTTGTGTATTCTGCTGTCCTGAGGGTGGCTCTCACCTGGACATCTGTGATGACAGGGAGGTTACAGTCAGCTGGGTAACTATGTCTTATTTTGGTGGAGAGGGCGGGGTGACACCTGCACTGAACCTGTCTGCCACAATGTTGTCAATATCTGTGGTGTCAGTGAAATATTTGTAGTTGTGTACTAACTATGGGCATAGGGGATGGATCCTGACTAGGTTGCTAACATAGTTGAAGAAGGCCTTCTGGTTATCTGTAGTGTCCCTCTTGATTTCCCTCTCAAAGTTGCCCATGGATTTTGTATGATGGAAAATAGATCCTTACTAGTGCTGCTCAGACATGCCCTCCCTTTATGGAATTATGCTCTGTCTTGCAGTAGCTTCCATCTTCTGTAATACAATCTGTCTATGGCTGGGGTCCACCAGACAGGATGCTGTCCCTTTGTGGAGAGTGTCTTGGTCATATATGGGATTGCATGATCCATGCATTCTCGGAGATGTCTGTAGAAAGCAATTGTGTAGGGGTCAGCATTGTGGGTTGCATCTGCCACTGGCCCAGTGGGCTGAAAGGTTACCATGTCACTGTTACAAAGTGTAAAGTTTGTATCTGTAATGTTATGCACTATAGTCGTTTGTGCTGGTGGTGGAGGTGGGATATGTATATCCAGGGCAATCAGTGTGTGGTCAGCTCACAGTAGTTGATGATGTAAGCCGTACAGTACCTAGTTACAAACCTCCAGAGTGAGGAGGTGCTCTTGACCTGAATCAGTGTTGTGACTGCTGGGCTTTGGTAGTATGTCGTATGGAGTGTGCCAGGTACTGTTGCATAGTTGCTGGCTGAGCACTGATACCTGGCCATCTACATGTGCATCCACCAATAGACAGACAGATGCTACATATGTGAGATATGTTGTATCATAACAGTCGAGTAGCATGTGTAGTATGTGTGCCAAATTTTGCTGACATATATTGCTGATACCAGGTTATTTTCTTTCCCAGGTACATGGCCCACCCACGGAATCCCACCTACTCCACAGCTAAGGATGAGGAGATACACCAGAGCCTGGTGCGGGATTATGCAATACTCTTTTCCTGCACCAGCCAGAATCAGCAGGAGAGGGCTGCACTGTGGCAAGACCTTGTCCGTCGGGTAAATGACATAGGCACGCATAATAGGACATATGAGCAGGTACAACATCACTGCAGTGATTTAATCAGACATGTCCATCAGCGTGCGTCGGATATCCACAGGAAACAGGTCACCACAGGTGGTGGAGTGGCTACACATCCCCACTCACCAGACTGGAGGGACTACTCATGAGTGTAGTGGCTCCAGTCCGCCAGCAACAACAACAGCAGCAGACATGCATTATGATGGAGGCTGGAGCCACGCAGCAGCAAGACAGTGAACGTGCAGGTAATATGCCTTATGTATAGTTGACTGTTGTGTACACTGGTAGTTAATGCATGTGTGAGGTGTGTCCTTGGGTTGTAGCTGTCACCATAGTATTTAATGTGCAAGTGTGATATCCTCAATATTAGCAGCTGACCTGTGAAAGGCGACTGTTGTACTACTGACCTGTATCATACTCAGTAACAATGGCACAGTTGTGCCCAGTGACATTAGTTTCTTCACATCTGCAGGACCCTCTGGAATAACAGCAATGCAGCCTATCTATGCTGGTGAGTGTGTATTAACAATTCCTGTAATAGTGTTAATAGTAATAGTACTATTTGGCTCACTTAGTAGTGCACTTTGTATGCATGTAGGTGTGTCTGTGTCTGTGTGTTGATATCACGCATACTGAGTACTGTACAATTGTGTGAAACTGTGTGCATGTGTGCATGTGTGCATGTGTGCATGTGTGCATGTGTGCATGTGTGCACCTGTGCATGTGTGCATGTGTGCATGTGTGCACATGTGTGCATGTGTGCATGTGTGCATGGGTGCACCTGTTTGCATGTGTGCATGTGTGCATGTGTGCACCTGTGCACCTGTGCATGTGTGTGCATGTGTGCATGTGTGCATGTGTACACGGGTGCATGTGTGTGCGTGTGCATCTGTGCATGTGTGCATCTGTGCATGTGTGCATGTGTGCACCTGTGTGCATGTGTGCATGTGTGCACCTGTGCATGTGTGCATGTGTGCACGTGTGCATGTGTGCATGTGTGCATGTGTGCACCTGTGCATGTGTGCACATGTGTGCATGTGTGCACGTGTGCATGTGTGCACGTGTGTATGTTTGCATCACTGGTAATGTGTAGACTTTGTAAACTGTGTTTCCTGTTTCCCTCCCACAGGTTCTGTTGCTTCTCTGGTGTCATGTAGCAGGGAACCTGAATCAGGTGCCGTGGGTACTGATAATGATGGCATCTGTGTAATGGCACAGGAAAGTATGCCAGGGTCCGCCATTGGTCAGCCAATTGACAGTACACAGCTGTCGACCCCATCAATGTGCACAGTTATCCTGCCAATACACCCTTTGTCACCAATGTCCCTAGGTGATGGACAGCATACAGTGGTCATTGACCAGGATAATGTGGTATCTGTGGCACATGCCTCCCCACACAGCAGCCATGGGCATGGCCCAGAGATGGTACCACACAGACAGATGTCCAGGGGTTCTCGTGGGAGCATCCCTGGGCGTACTGCCCCTGTCAGACATGCCCACAGAGGTCTTACAACCTCAGCTATGTTTCGGGCTGTCATGCAGGCACAGTCACATATGGAACGGTACACCAGACAGGGTCTGAGGGAGCTGACAGCATGTCGCACAGCCATGACTGACAGTATGCATGACATTGCGGCTGCCATCCGTGATTTCACCGATGTCATAGTCGACGTTGTGGGGACATATTAGACCAGTTCCACAACTACATGTCCATGAGCCAGGGTGATGGTGGGTGGTTGAGGCGTCGACGTGGCCGTATGCCAGCAACAGCAGCAGCTGGCAGTCATCGCGGACGACAGCAGGGCCGCCCCCATAGTGCCAGCAGCAGCCCCAGCAATGCTGGGTCTGTGCTGTCATCAGACCGCCCCAGGAGACCATGTGCACGTGACTCTGGCCAGGCCCGACAGGGATCTGTGTCGAATCAACAAACAACTGCTTCTGATGACAGTACCCAGTCTGGGTTGCTACCGGATACGGTCCGTAGCACCCCTGCAAGGCACAGGTACCGTGTCCATGGCCAGAGACACTGATCTGTATGACCTGGCAGGTACAGTCTGTGGCTGTCCACAAACACCAGTATATGGCAGCCATGAGGTGGAACTGTGTGCATCCATATACACATGCAAATTGACAACACCTAGGGCTACCACATACACGCACGCACTGCATCAACATTGCCCCACCTTCTACTGCTGTCCCTCACCAACACACATACACATACATGTCAATTGGTGGTATTGGTGGCTGACTCAGGCATACCAAGTGCACACCCTGTGCATATGATGAAACTGTACCACCTCCTACAATCTGTAACAACTGTGCAGGTACAGGTTAACATGTTGCTGATGCACAGGGTGACCACATAGATGTGTAGTAATAGTATCATGTTGTTAACAGTACTATATGCTGAATTAATTGTGGGTATATCACAGCATGCCTGATGCAGTAAGTGTGTGATTGCCATGTCCTGTTGTCTACACCCATGGTAAGTACCATAGTGTATCATCTGCACATGTTGGCATACTGGTGGTAATGATGTCAACAGAAGGCTACATACATAGGTAGCACAGGGGATAAGGTAATGAATGTAGCAATACACAATGATGGACATGTAAATTGCAAGTGGCATGTTGCCCACACTGGACTCTGCAATGCAGATGTTTGAGGATGTTGATATGTGTGCAGTACTACACGACTGGTACAGGACACACAGGAGCACCCTAGCACTGCATGCTCACATCTCATACCATGCTAGACAGCCCCAACACACATAACTAACTTTCACAGGAGGGAGAGTCCCCATATATGTCAGGGATACTGTGGTGGCAGGCCAGGTAGCATACAACCTACTAAGTATGGAACCACTGAGTGAAGGCTCAGTGTCTGTTATTTGACATGTGTATTACTGCAGGTATGAGCACATGGGTCTCCATCCAGTTATTGTACATCCTGACAGTACATGGTCTGTACACTTGTGTGCACTGAGACTGGACCCTAGCCATCTGACCCGTGTATGTCCATGTACATGTGCATAGTGCCTGCATATTTGCAATGTTACCTACTGGAACTGGTACAGCTTGTTTGTTGTACAATGGACTACATGCAGCCCTGTTTACTGTAGCTTTGTTTGCATGCATGTTTGCTTGCAATTACCCTGGAATACTGATCACACCTGCAATGCATAGTTATAGAGCTTCTGTGGACTCCTAGTGCCATCTGCATAGCTTACTATATGTATGTCCATGTCCTACTTGACAGGATGTCACTGTTTGTCCTGTTCACATGTACATTGCCTGTGACACAGTGCATATGACTTACCTGGCATGTGTCCACGTGAGCAGTCATATATGCTACTGCTAACTAATCACAGGCACTACACCTTCACATATTCATCTTCTGTTGAACTACCTGCTTCGCTAGGGACGGCCTGCACCTGTCAACCCTGGGCTTCCAGATATTGGCAAAGGCTCGTGCTACCCCCATAGTGCCTATGTTAGGCAAGGCTCAAATGACAAACCCACCTTCATAGGTATCACAAGGGATAAGAAACTAAGAGTAATGCTACCCAACGCCACAAGTCTAAACCTCCAGATGCATGCACCCAAATCACTCCTTGGCATGGAGAACATCGATATCTGTGCAGTAACAGATGCCTGGTTCAGGGCTACTGAGAGCACACCAGCACTACCAGGTTTAACCTGGTTGATTTCTTTGAAACATTCACCAAGGCCATTGATGGGGGAAGGTGGTTCACACAGCCTACCTGGACCTTGCAAAAGCCTGCACAACAATACCCCACTTGGGCATTCTAGAGAAGCTCACCAGCTTAAATATAAGCCCCTATGTCACTAGATGGATTGCATAGTGGCTCAAGGACAGAACCCACATGGTTAGAATTGCTGGAGCCATGCCAGACTCCAAACCAGTTACGATTTGTGTCCCACAAGGCTCAGTCCTGTGACCTCTCTTGTTTGGTATATATTTATTGGAGGTACAGGCCAACACGGACGGACTGTGGCTGACCAAATATGCAGATGACTGCAAACTGGCCACCATAATCTACTTTCCAGCCGACACAAGCATCTTCCAAAGGGGCATCATAGAAACAGACAACTTGTGCCAGAGCCATGGCCTTCAGCTGAACAGTGTTTAGAAAGGGGAATGTGCATCCTGTAGTCTGTTCACCTAGTTGCCAAAAGGGACATTGTCCTCACACACACTAACCCCCCTCAGCCAAAAACACACACTTGCCATTTGCAGTATTCAAACCCCTATCTGGCTATGTTATGACATTCGAGACAGACACATTAGCAGAGTGTGCTCTTTGCATTACTGGGAGGTTTTCCTTCTCTTGCTGTACTTATAGGGTGCTGACATCATCAGTGTTTAGAAAGGGAAATGTGCATCCTGTAGTCTATTCTCCTAGTTGCCAAAAGGGACATTTCCTCACACATACTAATTCCCCTCAGACAAACACACACACTTGCTATTCGCAGGATTCAAACCCATATCTAATTATGTTATGACACTTGAGATGGACGTATTAGCAGAGCGCACTAGTCGCATTACTAGGGGGTTTCTTTTCTCCTGCTATACTTACAGAGTGCTGACATCATCGGTGTTTAGAAAGGGGAATGTGCATCCTGTAGTGTGTTTTCCCAGTTGCCAAAAGTGACATTTCTCTCCCACAGACTTACACACACACCATCCCCACTCACACTGAGCATTTGCAGGATTCAAACACCTACCTAACTATGTTATGACACTTGTGACGGACGCATTAGCAGAGCGTGCTATTCGCATTACTGGGAAGCTTTTTTTCTCTTGCTGTACTTATAGGGTGCTGACATCATCGGTGTTTAGAAAGGGGAATGTGCATCCTGTGGGGAGGCAGACACCAAGCACACTCTGGCTTAGCTGTCATTCCCTAGGGCAAACAGCCTAGTGTTGACCTCTACACCCATACGTTCAATTGTCAAATGCACATTATTTGTTGCTGGTAGACTGTTTGCACATCTTTATTGCCATAGCATTCCCTGTTTGTATGAGCAACTTGTGCATCTGTGGAAGATGTTTGCATATGGGAGGGATCCACTATATCACGTATGTCTTTGTAGTCATTTAACTGTGTGCATTGGGCAGACTGCTGTAATGTGGTTGGTTCCTGGAATAACACATAACAATACCAGATATGTGTGTCCAACTGCTAAACTGAGATTTGGTCTAAGTGTGTGAGTATGCCCAGTTCAGCCTTCCCATGGCATGTTGTCTGACATATGTCTCATTTATCAAAGTGTGTGAGCATGCCCAGTGTGAGCATTCCATATGTTGGACTCTGCAGCCCACCACATTTGTGGATGAGTGTGAACTTCAACAAATATCACCCGTTTATGGTTGTGTGTTGTGTGTCATGTTGTGTAGTTACTGTACAACTGCTTTGTGTGTGAACACAACAGGATTATACTGTGCCTGCAGTGTTTGCATGGGATACTTTGCATGCAGTTGTCAACATCCTTTCACACTGACCTAACACTGTAGTACTGTATAGTGTACTGGTAGTACTTTGACTGTGGTGGACAGTATCCTGGGCTTTAGTGCTATCACTGCTTTACACTTCGATAGTGAGCACAACAGCCTGGTTAGGGGCCAGTTGTGTACATCTGACCATGTTGCATTCTGTTCAGATATGAACTACTTAAACCAGGCTTGTCCAACATTGGTAGTGTATTCCACAACATAGGTGTACATTTGCAAACACTAGCGATGTGCCCTAGTCCATGTCTAATGCTAGTTGGAGAGTGTGTTTGTCCTTCAACACACATTGTAAGTGGAGTTTGCCATGACATATGTCATGGTTAGTATACTGTGCCTCTGTCTACCTGTGACATGACAGTGATACCCAGGATAAAGCTACCATCTTCCATCCACTCATCAAGATTCCTATTGAGGAAGATTGATAATTGACTCTATGAGTAGCCTGTACTGGGGGTTCACTCATGGGTGGGGATGGCTTCTGTGTTATGGATCATGCAGTACAGCTTGTCCTATGTAAGTCAGTGCTGGGGTTCAGGTCTCTCATGTGCATAGCTCACTGCCATTCAGATTGTACAAGGTGCAGCATGTTTATTGATACCAGCAACACAGGCAACACATGGCATCTGTGCAAGCTCTTTGATACTCCTAGTGAGGTACTGTTGGGGACTTTACGGTTGATGGAGATGTCTGCTGAGGTACATCCCACAGGGGCTATTGTAGTCAATTGTACCGCTGCTGAAGGATGACTGCAGAGCCACAATGACCTCCCCTTATCTAGATCTGACAACCTTCATGATTAGGTGGGTATATGGTATGTTTCTGTAAACACTACAGCACATGTTTGTCCAATGCAGGATATCTATCACCTTGTGTCCCCAGGTCTCTCATTACATGTTAACTACATAATGGGTTAACACCTATGTGGTAATTGGTGGGCACTTACTGTATATAAACGGGGGTTGACTATACACGTTTCTGCAATTAGCTTGCTGACATGGCTATGGCACCTGTTGTCTGTTTTTATGTGGCCCTTTTGTGGGATGCTTGTGTCTGCTGGTGGATCATATGTGGTGAGCAGTTTGTAGTCCTCTGCAAACATGTTCGGACACAGTCCTTCCATGTTTGCCTGTACCTATGGGACATATATACCAGACGAGGGAGATCCCAGGACCAAGCCCTGTGGGATGCCAGTTATATCTGGTTTGTAGTCTGTCATGGCTGCAGCATGTCTGACCATGTCTGTTCTGTCCTTGGTCTGGTTTTCAACCCCTCTACTGACATAGGGGTTTACATTTAAGCTGGTGAGTTTATCTATAATGAACACATAGGGTATTGTATAGAAGCCTTTGCAAGGTCCAGCTACGCTGTGTGGACCACATTGCCCTCATCAATGACCTTAATGACTGTTTCAATTGAGTCACACATGTTTAGGGGCAGGATCTGCACTTAAGAAAGCCACACTGGGTAGGGTCCAGTGTCAGTAGGTCCCCAATATCTTTATGTCTGTGGTACATGCTGATCCTTTCCATAGCTGTGCAGATCGAGCTTCTCAGGATTCTGGGGTAGTAGTTTTCAGTATCCATTCAGGCAACACCTTTGTTGAGAAGGACCACTGTTGTTGTACACTGCTCTTTGGGTACATATTCTGTGGTAAGGCTGACATTGAGCAGTAGTGTGGTTTGGCATTCCATTCATCTTGGAGTCCATGTTGCACTAAGCCCAGGACACCATCTCATACCATTGCTGCTGTGTGTTTTGCTTTGTAGATGTTGGCTGTTACCTCAGCATCTGCAATGTCAGGAGGCCAGCAGTCTGCTGGGATATTCTGCATTCGGGGTGGGGGGGGTTGCACTGCACCTGTCAGGATGTATGTTGGCAATATGTGTGTGTGTTTGTGATATTTGTGAGATTCAGAGCATATCTGTGAATTCCCAACATGGTTCCTACCATCAGTTGTGAAAGCCTTGGGATTATCCTTAGTGTCCTGTACAATTTGTTACTTCATAGGTTCATAGGTTCATACTAGGCTATCCACCCTAGGGAATTTGTTAGCCTAGCCAGAGTGTGTTTGGCTTTTGCCACCCCTTGCTTTGTGAATATTATGGCCATTTATGATTTGCTTTGCTGTGCCTCTGTCTGGACATGACACAGTGAAGACCCCCAGTGTAACTCTACAATCATCCATCCACTTGGCAAGATTCCTGTTGAAGAGTGTCAGTGAGGGGCTCTGCCTAACATGGAGTGGGAATCTGGTCCAGGGTGTGGGGAGCCTCTGGATTATGTATCTGTCCCACCAGCACATCCTATTTCATTATTTGTTGAGGTTGACATCTCTCACTCTCACAGCTCCGATGGATTTGAGTTTTCTGGGGTGGAGCATGTCCATTACTCCTGTGTTGGGCATTGCCTTCTACAACAGGCATGCAATGCCTCTGTGTAGGCAGTATGTGACTGCATTCAGCTGGGGTGTCTACAGCCAGGCAGCATATGACATATATTTGAGACCCTTTATCCTCTTGGTGAGGTACCTTTGAGGTCTTTCTAACTGCTGCAGGAGTCAGGTAAGGTATATCCTATATGAGGCATTGTACTAGATTATGGGTGTGATTAGAGAACAGTATAGGGGCATAATGACCTTTGTTGACGTAGATGTGAATCCTTTCCTGATACGGTGTCAAATGTAGACAGTCTTCCTAGCCACATTGACAATGTGGGTGTCACATAACAGGTTACTGTCCACTTGTGTCCCTAGGTCCCTGGTTACTCCTTCCATACATAATGGTTTACCACCTATGTGGTAATTTGTGGTACCTTGTTTGGTATTTGGTGGGACATTCATACTGTCCGGTGTCTTCAGGACTGCTGGGTGGGGTTCCTGTGTGTGGGAGTGTGGTCTGTAGCATGCTACAGACCGTACAGCAGTCTTGCCTACAGTTAGTTGCACATGGGTGGCCTCCAATGCCTTGTGCATTTTCAGTTACCTGGACGAATGGGTGTCTGTGCTGAATATGGATACTCACCCTCCTTTTATGTTTTGTTCCAGGTTTTGGGGCCATGACACATGATACGTGGTATAACCTGGTAGTGCTGGTGTGCTGTCAGGAGGCTTGCAGCAGGTTTCTGTCACTGCACAGACATCGATGTTCGCCATACTGGGGATGGCCTTGGGAGCATGCATATTGGGGTTAACACATCTGGCATTGGTCTGCATTACCCTTATGTTTCTTTCCACTTATGTTTTCTAGGGTGGTGGGTCAGTCTTTTCAGCCTTGCCTACAAAAGGCTCTATGGAGGTGGCAAAGGCCTTATCCAATATTCAGACGCCCAGGGGTAACAGGTGCAAGCCATCCCAAGAACAGCTGCGTGGCTTGTCAAGCATGACACCCCAAGCAGACAGACATTGGATCCCCTTGGAATGACACCAGTAAGTGTGCCACTTGCTATGACTGATCATTCCGTGTTTGTACTGTGGCATTATTCTTGGTAAAGGTAGGAATACTGCAAACGGTGAGTGTCATACCGGCCTGGACTACATAATCAGAGAGCTCATCTATGTCTCTTTTCATGTAGTCTAGGGAGGTACATCTCAGGTCATTCACACCAGCATGGACTATGACTGCATCATACTTCTACTTGCTTTGGAGTGACCTGCATACTTCTGTTATGTGGCATATTGTGGCAGCCTACAGGCAGCTTACTGTACCCTTTCCCTTGTTCAGTCTGGTGTGCGGGACAGCAGTGTGTCTGGCTATGGAGTCACCTATTACAACTGTATCAGGCATGTTGTTTCTCCTTCTGGCCTGTGACTGTTTGGCACACCAGCTTTGTGTACTATGTGTTGCATGTGCTATGTTTGGAGGTTGTTTGATTGGGTGTCTGCTTTAGAGGCCTCTGTTGGTGTGCTGTGTTTGTAATTTGTGCCTCCGGGAATGTTTTTCTGTGTTTATGTGTTTGGTTTGCAGTTGTGATAGGTCTATGTGGGACTGTGTTTGTGGTATGTGTGGTTACCTTCTCCTCCTTACTAGTTTTGGGAGTACTGAGTTGAGGGAGCTCAGCCTCCAGTTTGGATAGCTGGTTGCATCTCTCACATATATTTGTATTTCTTGGGTGGAGTTGGGGGTTGTCTGTGTACTTGGGGCAGGTGTAACATTGCCTCAGGATTCGCAGATTCAACTTGTTGTGGCCGGCCTTAGTGGATTGTATGTGTGGACAGATTTTATTGCCATACTAGTGATCGGTGATTACTTCATTGTTTATGTTTGCTCATGTAGTAGCTTCCTCATTCTCTTGCATGGTTTGGTTATGGCTGGTGTCCACCATGCCAGATTCCTGTGTGTATGGCATTGTGTCTTGTTTTAATTTAGGATTGCATAATCCAAGCATTCCTGGCAGTGTTTATGGAATGGCTGTATTACAGGTTCTGAGGTGTGGCCCATATTTTGCACCTGCACAGGACCTTTAATGGATTCCACATCAGTTTGGAGGAGTGCAAATATTGCTTAACACATGTTTTCCACTGTGGTTTTCTGGCCAGGGACTGTGGTCAGGATTTGTATATCCAGTGTGATTACTCTACGGTCTGGTTTTACCAGTGAGCAATACACTTCTCATCTTGCCATCCAGTACCCATGTTGCTGATTATCACATCCAGTATGCTTACCCCTCTTGTGGGAGTGGTACGTTGTTCCTGGGCCTTTTGGTTTATGGATTCTATGAACTTTTGTCCAACACTGTTGGAGCTGGTATAATGCTCCCAGTCTATATGTCTGGGTATTTTCAGTCACCCAATATAATGTGGTTTGGAGGACTTGATATATTCATGTATTCCAGCATAGGCCAGGTGCAGTTCCTGGTGTTGGGACAGTAGTCTATAGCAGGCTATAAACTGGGGGGCAGTTTTAGCCACTGTTACTTGACCATGGCTAGTCCATGCTGCTTTTTGTTGTGGTACCAACATGGGGGTGTGGTTATCCTTGACAATTCTTGCTAGTCACCCTCCTTTTGTAGCTTGTTCCATGTTTTGAGGCTGTACAGCACGGTAAGAGGTGTAACCTGGTAGTGTTAGGGTGCTTTTGTGATCCTTGGCTCAGTTTTCTGTTACAGCGCAGATATCACCATTCTCCATACTGGGTGTGTTTAGACTGCATGCATCTTGCTGTTTCGACTTATCCCTTATCTTATTCTTATCCCTTCTGATACCTATGGAGATAGGTTTGTGTTTTGAGCCTTACCTATTCAGGGCACACTGTGGGTAACAACAGCCTTTGCCAGTATCCATACGGCCTGTACTGATAGGTGCACGCCAGTCCTAGCAGGTGGTGCATTATGTCATGCTCAGCATGTCATTCCAGGCTGGCACACACTGGATCCCCTTTGACTAACTGCGATACTTCCATCAATTATTGCACTTGATCATCTCATTGTCATGTTGTGGCATGATGCTTGGTGAGGGTAGGATGTTAGTCAGGGTCCTCAGGTTTGCATATAGTCATGGTGTTACATTACTTAACACATAGCATTCATGCCTCAGGTGGTGTTGCAGGGCTGCCTCTGTCGGATGCACATATTACACTTTCCTGTACATGTTTGATAGCAGGTTGTGTCATGTTAGGCATCCCTGTTACTATATGAGTGAGTCAGAGAGGGGTATCATTCCCAGAGTTCCTACTGAGCCAGTGTATATGCTATGCGTTGCCTCTTTGCCAAGGCCAGGGCATACTGGACACGCCTCCTTCTGCCTACTGGGGCAGGCTCAGGTTGTTCCTCCTCCGAGTCACGCTCTGCCTGTGATGGCCTTGGCAATGGTGGGGGGCTGTTTGGCCCGGCCCTATGCTGGTCCTGCTGCAGCTGTTTTCGCAACATCATATTATGTAGCATAGCACATACCATGACAGTTTGGGTACATGTAGTTGGTGTGTACTGCAAGGCTCCACCAGATGTGTCCAGACACCGGAACCGTGACTTGAGCAGCCGAAACACATGCTGTATTACATTACGTGTTTGTGCGTGTGCCTCATTATGACGTTCCTGTTCAGGTGTGTGTGCGTTTCTGATGGGTGTCATCAGCCACGGCTCCAGTGCATAACCTGCATCCCCCACTAGGTGTCCATGCGGGATGTCCCCATTGGCAAATGTCTGGTACAGCTGCGTCAAATGCCAGATGTGGGAATCGTGGTAGCTCCCAGGACAGCCAGCACACACATTCATTATTATGCCCTGGGCATCACACATGACCTGGCAGTTGATGGAGGGGAATCCCTTGCGGTTGATGTATGCCCTACCCCACTCACCAGCTGGTGCTTTGATGCATATGTGCTTGCAGTCTATTGCACCCACTACCTCAGGGTATTCTGCTATTTGCTGGAAGAGACGCATATTGCTGGCCAATACCTCACGGGCATTGGGGAAATATACATGATCACTGACATGTGCTGACATGGCATCCAGGAACTGGTGCAGTACCCTGGAGGCTGATGCCTGTGATATCCCCATCATATCACCAGCTGGTCTCTGGAAGGTACCTGTTGCTAGTATTCTTAGGCCAACAGATACCTTGATTTCCACTGGGATGGGTTCCCCTCTGTTGGTTCTGTGTGTGAGGTGTGGCCTGCACAGCTCCACTATTTGCTGCAGGAGGTCTCTGTCCACTCTATAGCGCTCTACTATCTCCAGCTCATGTAACCCGTGGTAGGTGACCCTGGGCCTGTACACTCTTCTCCGTCTCCTCTCTGTGGGTTGTCTGGCACCATCTGCATTGTCGCCACCCTCAGCAAGTCGCCTATGTCTCATTATGACAGCTATGGCAGCCCCTAACATTTCTGCTCTGAGTTCAGCTTTTTCAGTTTTCACTTCTGATAACTTAACTCCTGTCTTGCAGTGTCTCTTGAGAGAAACATCCTGCACTGCTGTTTGCAGAGTTTTAAGTGCTGGGCTGGGCTACTATTCTGCCAGTGTAATTACCTGCATCTAATTGTTTTCACCTGCTAGCTCCAGCAGTATCCCCTGCTAGCTTCCTACTAAATCTGTTGCTTCCTTTTTCCTTTCTGTTTCCTCAGGGTGGAGCCGTGTGTAAACCAGCAGAAACACGCTCACAGTGGCTTACACACACGCACACATACTTACACAGTTCAGAATCTGCTTATTCGGATTACAATGCGTGCACGCCCACGCAAACAGTGTTAAACATCTCCCAACACGCTCCCACATGCTCAGTCTGCCTTACACGCGTGCACACTGTCTTACTCGCGCTTCATGGCGTGCACACGTGCGCATACACGTCCAGCAAGAAACTTTGGTGTAGGCAACAGTGTACACCTTGCATTTCTTGACTTTCTCATGCTTAGTTAGTGGCACACCTCTTTCCATGATATGTGTTTGACATCTGTCATGTAACTCTGACCTCCAATGAACTGCATTTCTTTCTACCATTCCCCCCTGTGATGTCACCTATCTTCTACTCTGTTCCTCCCCCTTCTGTAACTCTTACACTACTCAGACTGTGCTCATTTGCTATGTGACAGTGGAATTCAGTATCCTTACACTCATTTGCATCAGATTGCCTACTAATGCTTAGTTACATGTCTTAGACTCAGCTTCCCCCCTTAGCAACCACTACACGGTGGCCATGTTGGTTTTGGTCTGCTGGTCCCTGCATTGACATTCCATGTATTGCATAAAACCTACATTTGTAGGTTTAAATCCTTCATTTTTATGTTTTATACAGCGCAGCCCGTTTGTGCGGGTTGCGCTGGGTTTAAACATCGGCAATCGCCGAAAAAAATATATATATTTTTAATATATTTGCATCAGGCTACTTTGCCAATGGCCACATATTTGGCCATTGGCATGCTGCCTGATGCATATGCACCCTTTATTTGGAGCTGACATGGCTCCATTACAGCTTTTGCAGAAACGTACTCAGTTGTCAACTGAGTACATTTCTGCAGCTAAAACGGCTCTTACACGGGCTGTTCTGGGCTTCCTGGATCGCTAATCATCCTCATTCACATGCTATTCAGCTGCAAGTGAGGTGATTAGCTTAGCCACGCCCACTCCGTGTAAGAGCCGTTTTAGCTTGTCTCTTACACGGACTTTGGGCTGTTCCTGGATCACGAAGGCTGCATGGAGTCTTACACTACTCTTAGACTCCGTGCAAGCCTTCGTGAATCCAGCCCAATGACTTATCAACTCTAAATCTTTGTTCTTTGGTTAGTTTAAATCAAATATTGTCTTTCAAAAAGCTATCAGTTATATTGCTGCTTTCTATGTCTATCCCTTTATTATTAATTTCTTTATAATATTCCCTAAAACATTTCCAATATGTTTTTTAAATCAGTCACTTTTTATTTTTATCCCCTTGTTTGAAAATGATTTCTTTGATATGATTAGTATTTTTTTTTTTCATAGCTCTGACAGCCAACAAGATCTCTGTGAGCTCTGCTGCCAGAACCAACAGATGGGAACCCATCCCAGTGGAAACTAAGGTAGCTGTAGACCTTAAAATATTTGCTACTGGTACTTTTCAAAGACCAACTGGGGACATGACGGGTGTTTCACAGGCATCTGTCTTCAGGATTCTCTACTAGTTGCTGGATGCTATGTTCATACATGCCACTGAGCACATATTTTCCCCAGTACTTCCAAAGAGAGGGCCAGCAATATGGAACTGTTTTGCCATATAGGGCACTACCCTGAAGTACTGGCTGCATTAGACTGCACTCATGTACACATAAAGGTACCACCTGGAGAGCTGGGTAGAATCTATGTTAACTGCAAGGGATACCATTCCATCAACTGCCAAGTCATGTGTAATGTCCAGGGAATTATCTTGAATGTGTTTACTGGCAGCCCTGGCAGTTATTCTGACTCCCATATCTGACACACATCACAGCTGTACCAGATGTTTGCAAGGGGTGACATCCCACCAGGCCATTTACTGGGGGTGGTGAGTATGCACTGGAACTGTGGCTACTGCCACCCATCAGAAGTGCAGACACACTCACAGAAGAATGCCATATTGAGGCACACACTTAAACTAGAAACATCATAGACTTGTGTTTGGGCTTCTGAATTCACATTTCCAGTGCCCAGATATATCCAGTGGAGTCCAGAAGTATAATCAGTGCAAATGTACACAAATATTCACAGTATGTGCTATCCTCCACAATCTGATCCTGCAGAAATGGCTGCAACAGGATAAGCCAGGGGAAGGGACACACATCCCATCACCAATGCCTAGGTCACCAGAGCCAAAGTCAGAGGAGGACTCAGAGGAGGAATCCCCAGCTGATGTCCCTGTAGGCAGAAGTGGGTGTGCTCAGTATGCCCTTGCTTTGGCTAAGAGATAATTCACAACACATTCACTGACCACCTAGGGACCTAATACTTTTCTCCTACTGACATACATATAGTACAATTGATACCAGCTAACTCACACAACCTTCACCTCCTTATGTATTGCTGTGTACTGCTTGCATCAGATAGAGTCAGCCCTGATCTAA
>NC_056736.1:203834664-203929664 GCF_019279795.1 Protopterus annectens | reverse complement strand
CAGGTTCATGCTTTTGTTTCAAAGCCCTTTCCCTGACAAGTTCATTTATACACTAGTTTCATTCAGCCTCAGTGATTGTGATGCACTTTATCTTGGGGATCAAGAATGCCGCTAATATATAAAAATTTCTTTGCTCACTCTGTTTGTATAAAACATCTGATTATGGTAATTCCATTCCTATGAACTGTATCTGCCTCACTTATCACTGGTGACACACTCATCATTTAACAACTCAACCTTACATATTAAGACCCAGCCCAGACAGGTCCCACCTAAATGAAGAACTCCTTGTACATTACTGTCCAGTTTTTTTACTCTTCCCAGATAGAGTTTGACTGCTAGTTTTTTTGGGGGATACAGTTTGAGACCTCTGCCAGTAAGTATTTTTTTCTTTAATTTCTAAGCTTTCTACCTCTGGAATGTGGAATGTATTGGCATCTCATCTTCAAGTATGCAATTCAGGTATGTATAGATTTTTTTTTAATGTCCAAAAGATCTATTTACTTCAGAGTTTAAGCTAATATATATATATGTGTGTGTGTGTGTGTGTGTGTGTGTGTGTGTGTGTGTGTGTGTGTGTGTGTGTGTGCGTGTGTTTGTGTGTGTGTCTGTATATATATATATATATGTGTGTGTGTGTGTGTGTGTGTGTGTGTGTGTGTGTGTGTGTGTGTGTGTGTGTGTGTGTGTGTGTATATATATATATATATATATATATATATATATATATATATATATATATATATAGAGAGAGAGAGAGAGAGCTATGTTTGTATGTTCATAGGTTCATAGGTAGGTATTACGCTATCAGCCCTGGGGCCTATACAAGCCGCTTCTGCCACCCAAGAAAATTATTTTCCTGTGCCACTGTCGAGCAGAGCCACAGAGGTGATCCCCAGGTTGAATGTCCTATTTCCCATCCAGTCATCAAGATTTTTCTTGAAGAGTGCTAATGAGGAGCTTTGTTTGATATAGATAGGTAGTTTATTCCAGAGTATGGGAAGTCTCTGGGAGAGGAATCTATCCCTCCTGCATTTTCTGTTTATTGTGGTGACAAGGTTTAGGTCCCTAGAGTGTGTAGCTCGGAGGGATTGGGATTTCGTTAAGTGGAGCATGTCTAACAGCTCTGGGTTTGACATAGCTTTCTATGTTAGGCAGAGATCACCTCTGAGTAGGCAATATGCGACGGAGTAAAGCTGGAGTTTTTTGAGACGGTCTGCGTAGGGCATCTGTTTGGTGCCAGTAATCCTCTTTGTGAGGTATTTCTGTGGCCTTTCCGTTTTTTGTAGATGTCTTGTGAGGTACATACCAAAAGGGGCATTGTACTCTATAATGGGTCTAATGAGTGATGAGTAGAGGGGAAGAATGACCTCTTTTTTTCTGGATGAGAAACCTTTTGTGATGAGGTGTGCCATGTAGAAGGATTTCCTGACTACTGTGGCGATGTGATTATCAAAGGAGAGACTACTGTCCACCTGTGTCCCAAGGTCTCTTATCACACTTTCAGTGTTAAGTATACTTCCACCTATGTTGTAGTTCATGGGTACAGAGTTTTTACCAAAGGGGATGACAATGCACTTTTTGGCATTGAGCTTGAGGCCATGGCTTTGACACCAGGCATCTGTCTCAGTGAGGCCCTTTTTTAGGATGTCCACATCATTAGGACTTTCGATTATGGCTCCTACTTTGCAGTCATCTGTGAACTTCGTTAGCCAAAGACCTTCTGTGTTAGCCTGTACTTCAGAGAAGTAGATACCAAACAGGAGAGGACCCAGGACTAAACCCCGTGGTACTCCACTTGTCACTGGTCTGAAGTCGGATTTGGGTCTGTAACTTTCACAGTGTGGGTTCTGTCAGTGAGCCAGTTGGCAACCCATATTGTGACATAGGGATTGATGCCTAGTTTAGTGAGTTTATCTATAATTCCAGAGTGGGGGATGGTGTTGAAAGCCTTGGCAAGATCTAGATAGGCTGTGTGAACCACCTTACCCTTGTCTACGGCTTTGGTGACTGCTTCAAAGATGTCTATCAGGTTTAGGAGATATGATCTGCCTTTTACAAACCTGAACTGGGTGGAGTCCAGAGTTTGGAGATTACCAATGTTTTTCTTTATAAGTTCCATGATGATACGTTCCATGGCTTTGCAGACCAGGCTCATCAGGCTAATGGGGTGGTAGTTCCGGGGTCCATGGTGGCTCGCCCCTTGTGGAGTGGGATAACCATTGCTGTGCACCATTCAGCAGGCACAAAGCCTGAGGTGAGGCTATGATTGAACATGGTACTAAGGTGGGGTGCCAGTTCGTTCTGTAGTTCATGTAGAACGCAGCCTGGGTTGTTGTCTGGTCCCATGGATGCTGTGTTCTTGGCTTTGGAGAGTGTGTTTTTTACCTGTGCAGCCGTGATTACAGGAACTTTGCATTCTTCCGGTATAGAGATGGGCTGTTTAGGTGGTGAGAGGGGGGTAAAGTTAGCACTGAACCTATCTGCCAGGATTTTGGCAATATCAGTTGGGTATGTATATTTAGTGCCATTGTGCTGTAACTCAGATCAGATCTGAGTGTTGCCATTGAGATTCTTGACATAGCTATAGAATGCTTTGTGGTTGTCTTTAGAATCAGTGGCAATTTTGTTTTTGTAACTAGCTTTGGAGGATTTTATCAGGGATCGCAGCTTCTTACTGAGGCTGACCAGGGAGCTCCTCCACTCGTGGGATTTTGCTCTCTTTTGCAACAGTTTCTTCCTTCTGTTGTACAGTTTGTTTATGGCAGGGGACCATCAGATTGGCTTCCTTTTTTTGGAGGATAGCATCTTGGTTCTGTTTGGGATAGCACGATCCATGCACTCATGTAAGTGCTTATAAAGTGCAATTGTGTAGGATTCAGTAGTCATAACTGTATTGTCCATCTGCATGGGTGTCATGACGTTCACCACTTCTGTCTTAAGAAGCATGAAGTTGGCTTTGGAGACATTTTTTACCATGGTTTCCTTAATGGGGGGGGGGGTGGAGGCAGGATGTGGATATCTAGGGTAATTAGCTTATGGTCAGATCGGACCAATGAGGCATTGACTTCAGGTGTGGAACACCGGTCACTCATATTGGTAATGACTAGATCTAGGATATTGTTGCCCCTGGTGGGGGTGTGGATAAGTTGATCCAGGGCATTGGAGTTTATGAATTATTTCATTACTTTGGGATGTTGCATGTACATTATGTTTTGACATAAGTACAGTATTTTTTTTTAGTAAAGTAAAATCAAATAAGCAAATAGAGTTATGATGGGCAACTTTTGTGCTGAAATTTCTGTTGCAAGCTATTTATATATTTATCCTAAAAACAAAACAAAAATATCTATTTATTTTTCTTGGCTTTTTATCCATTTATAAAAGGACAAAATAAATATGCAAGATAAATGCAATTCTCTTCATAAATATTTTATGTGGACCAAAATCTGGTAAAAGAAAGATACCATTAGCCAAATTCAATAAGCCCTGCACAGTCCTTTTCTACCATGTCCATCACATGGTAGAAAAGAGTTTTAGATTCAGTAAGTGTCATGTAGATGCGTGCACCACTGTGCAAGCAAGGTGAACACCATGGCATGCTAATTACAGCATAAGCAGCTGAACTGAATGCTAATCAACCAATCCCACATGGTGAAGCAATTCTACAAGCTATAAAGCAACTGTGTAGACTCCATGTAGGCTTTCCCTGTGACTTCCAAAACCTATTGGAATACATCCACAGAAAGAAGTCTATACTGAAAGAATGTTAGGGGCTGTTGCTGCTTTAATTCATTTGTGTGTACAACAGGCTGAAACCTATGCTGCTGCTCCTGCCAATAAACCTAGGCCAAGAGGGACAACAGTTTTCAAGCCCTGTTTAACTTTTCTCAACCTACATGATGTGGAAATTTTAGAGAACTACATGGTGGATAGAGACACAATACAGGAACTCTGCAGCCTTTGTAGTCCTGAACTCAGAGCCAGATAAACTGAGGGGAACCCATCACAGTGGAGACAAAAGTATTTGTAGCACATAGAATCATAGCTATAGGTACCTTTCAGAGAGCAACAGGTGACATGCTGTGAGGGTCACAGGCATCAGCATCTAGGATCCTGCATCAATTTCTAAATTCTATTCTCCACCATGCCAGTGATAAAATATATTTTCCCTATACTCCAGAAGAGAGGGCCAGAAGTATGAAGGGGTTCTGCCATGTAGCACATTACCCTGAAGTACTTGGTGCCACAGACTGCACCACCCAGGGATCAGTGTAGGCTCTACATAAACAGAAAGGGCTACCACTCTATTAACTGCCAAGGCATGTGTAATGCCAAGGGAATCATCTTGAATATGTGTGCTAGCAACCTTGGCAGTTAACAGAACTCACATATCTCGCACACCTCCCAATTTTACCAAATGTTTGCTAGAGGGAATATCCCACATCATCATTTACTGGGTGATGGAGGTTATACACTGGAACAGTGGCTGATGACACCCAACAAAAATGCACACACCCAATGAAGAACACCATAATGAGGCACATGTTCAAATCAGAAACATCATAGAGCATGTGCTTGGGCTGCTGAAGCCACAATTCCAGTGCCTAGATACATCTGAGGGAGCCCTGCAATATAATACATGGACATGTCCTGAAATATTCACAGTATGTGCCATGCTGCACAACATCATCCTGAAGAAACAGCTTCAGTAGGATCAGTAATGGGAAGGAGCACACTTCCCACCACCAAAGCCAAGGTCACTGCAGCCACAGGCAGATGAAAAGTGGGTGTAGGCAAATGTCTGCGTGCTCAATTTGCCCTTGTATTGGCTAAGAGACAATGCATAGCACATGCACTTAACACCAAGGGACCTAAAACCTTCCTGCTATGCACATACACATACTAACATTGATGCCAGGCAACTCTCACAAGCTTTACCTCCCCATGTATTGGCTGTGTACTGCTTCCATCAGACAGAATCAGCCCCTAAACTAAAACTTTGGCAACAACTGCCTTTACAAGGTAAGTCTTGAACCTGGAGTGTATTGTGTAATAATATGAATGAGTGGCATATCCTTGTATTTCATTACATGGTACTGTAAGCAAATAAAAGATGGGATATTTGTACAGAAATGACCTTAACATGTGACAGCAGAGACATATTTGACTTAGATGTGTAGGCTGGATGCAAAAAAGGAGAGTAACAATTGCAACACATCCTTGTTTGTGCCATAACAGAAATGCAGCTTTGCTCTCCCATCTCCAAATGAATAGGCAAATGACACATTTGGCTAACAGAGCATCTTTGAAATGTTAAATGTGCTCTCAAATGGCCTGTCCCTGAAACATGTCTACAGATTTAATGCAGAATAGTCCACGTGAAGGTATTGCCAATCATATATACCTGTGAAATACCCTGACAAACTTCCCATGCCATCAGTACACTTCTAACTAAAGCATACAGATAAAAGTGTAAATGCCTGTGCTGATCAAAAACAGATTATTTGGAATTACATCAGCATATGCTGTATGTAGCTGAATAAATGCAGGCATACCTTTCCAGAATCAGTAATCCTCTGTGCAGATATATCCCAAAGTAATCCCATCTCTGCTATGTTCATCACATAAGCAATTCTGTTCACATTCAGTTTCCCTAGCTGCAACTGTGAATGATTACTGGTTGGGAGAAGGTAAACACAACAGCAGTGCAGACTGCTTTACATCCAGTGGATGTGTCAGGTTAGACTTACAACATGTTAGATGTACTTTTGTCAAGGTTGGAAATGCAAGTAAACAGCACACAATTTGCAGGTTCTGTTCATTAATGTCCAACCTCCCTGTCAATTGTTGGCAACTTAAATATGATATTATTATCATTTAATATCCTCCCGCATTTTAAGGCTAATGATATAGAATGGCTTACAGACTGCACGTCTCAGATTTTTGGTCAGATAAGAGAACGTAACCAACAAACACAGAGAGTTAAGACAGAGCTGTATATTTGCAAGTAATAATCATAACTGGTTGTGTGATCACTCAGAGCACTGCATCCAAAAATAATAAATGAACAAATAACAGTTGTATGGTCTCATATTACTGTCGATGATTTTGCACTTGGTTGTATGCAAAATGATTTCAGTTCCTTGCTGAAAAGCTGTTTGTTTGGCAATGAAGCCTTACTATGTTCTGAAGGTTCAGAGGAGTGAGAAATCAAATCCAGACCTCTGTAGAAATACCTCTTGTACTAACATTTTGTAGTGTGTATGTCATGCATTGCTTTTCCTCATGTTGGCTACTTTCTCCTTGTTTTTCTTTTTTGGCTTTAATTTATTTATTTATGTTTCAGGGGGGCACTGTTTGTATGATGCTGTGCTTACTGCAATCATGGGAAGAGATGAACTGAATGGCAGATTTGACTGTGCTTTTCTCATTTGCTAGAAGGATGGCAATGTGCAAACTGGACAGCTGGATCACCCAGGTAGCATACAGGACCCAGACAGCCAAAAATAGAAACTAGATACATTCAATTAATTCTACTAGACATGGCACAAACCTGCTAAGCAGCATTGCATGGTGTTTAACAGAGACACCATCAGAATATTTATTAAATTATGGAATGTCATGTAACTAGTCCTGTGGCAGCAGGTGTAGGTGTAAGGCTAGAGTACAGATGATTCTGGGATTCTGGGTTCTAGTACAGGATGTGCAACCTTTTTTTTTTTTTTTTTTCTTTACTTTTGTGCCATTGCAGTTGATAGCAATGAAATGAAACATGAGCAGGTGTTATTTCAACTCTATTGTGGCAACAAGTGTAAGTGTAGGACTGCCATAAACATGGACATTGGTTCTAAAACAGAATATTCCATATACTTTTACTGTTGTTCCATTTCCCATTATATTCACTCTCACTTATAACAGTTTAGATAGTGGAACTGATATTAATTATATGTATGAGGGATGAGGCACTGTTATTGTGTTATCACATTAACCTTCCATTTGCAATTATTTCATTCCTCACTGCTTGGCACTGCTGCTCTTTGCTTACTATCCTGCAAACATGTTGCATGGTTGTGCACTCTTCAGTAAACAAGATAACTGGAATTGGAAGGAAATCATCAGTCTCCATTGCTCTAGATTTGCTAGTAGATAGACATGGCTGGCTTTAGTGGGGAAGGTGCCAGGTTTAGGGAACAGAGCTGGGGTGTCCAGGAGTCCAGGATACTTACTGGACTCCTAGTAAAGCACCACAACCAAAGGCTTCTGCAGGGGGACTATTCTGGCTCCCAGTACAAGTCTGAGGCATGGGACAGTTTAGTCCAGGCTGTATCCCATGCCACTGGTATCCTGTGCACTGGAGAGCAATGCAGGCATCATTTTAATGACCTACAGAGGAGATAGAGGGATATTCAACTGTTGGATTGAGGAATTTATGACTGAGGACATCCCACATCTGTGTAAATATCAACTAGAGAGTGTACTTGTGAGACTTAGAAAGCTGAATATAGGCAAGACTGGTATGCATAATGATCTTCTTTTCTTATCTGTTTTATCCTCATCTGCCAGTGATTGGGAGTTGACTTTCCATGCCCATGGGGCTAGATTGGAGGGACTGAGGGAAGTAAGTGGTATGTATGCAGGAGAAGTTTTATTGGAGCCTTAAACATTAAAAGGTATTTTATTGAGTTGTATAACATTGAGCATGCATATCCCAACTATAAATGAAGTATGAATGTATTAGTCTTTAGCACAAACCAATTTGTAGAGCCCAATATTAGACTTTAGTCAGAGGCTGTGGGTTCAAATACTACAATTCACAACTATACCATACTGCTATTTCTTCAATAACGTTTAAATTAAATTAAAACTTCTATACCAAGAAAGACATCCCAATCTCTCCACATCACACACTCCAGAGACCTCAACCTCATTACCACAATCAATAGAACATGCTGGAGGGACAGGTTCATAACCCAGAGACTGCCCATGCTATGGAATAGACTTCCCATACATGTTAAACAGAGCACTTCACTGGCCCTCTTCAAGAGAAATCTTGATGAGTGGATGGGAAATAGAAAATTCACCCTCAGGGATCACTCCAGTGGCTCTACTCGACAGAGGCACTGGGAAATAAGGTTGGGTGGCACGATGCCAGGATAATTCTATGGGCTAGGCTTGTAAAGGCTCCAAGGCCATTAGCCTAATATACACCTAGGAACCTAGGAACCTATGAACCAGTGGCACAAGTCTGTGATGTAAACTGTAATCTGTATAATTTGAACATGCACATGTGCAATATATGCACATTTCAAGGATAACAAACAGCAATCTGTAGTATCGTGTGTATCTCTTAGGAGCTATACTTAAATGTAAAACTTAAGATAATAGAGTTGTATAATTGTATTAATGCACTGTGTGTCACATATGGTGGTACTAATCTTATCTCTTTTTTCTCTCACCCCACACCTTATCGCTCTTTTATTTTCTCTAGTTTTATTTTATTTTATTTTTAAAAATATTTTTTATTTTATTATTTTATTTTATAAATAATTTTTATTTTATGTTATTGTTAAAACATTTTGTTTAATTTTATTTTTATTTATTTTTTTTTTAGTTTTCATTTTTTTTATTTTTATTATGTTTCATCAAAATATTTCCATGTCATCTATGTGCACCACATCACTAAATGCTCCACAGCATAGTGAGGTAGGCCAGCTCCATTGGATCAGCATGCCCCTGCACCACCAACTGCAGCGTCAATGCCAAGCATGTCTGGGAGCCAACCTGGTAGCACTGCCTCTGCTGTCTCTGTGCTACCTGCACCCACAGGTAGTTCTGCCCGGAGGCTGGTACACAGATACCCTACCATCTGGGAGCAGAGGCGGAGGTGGTGATTTCATCACCTGCAGCGAGTTGCCAGAGATGGCATGTAGAGTGTTGCACCACAAAATTGGTGCATACCTATGTGGGCTGCAGAGGCTGAACTCCTTCATGTTGCATACTGGGAGGAAGAGTAGACATCAAGCACTTCAGACACCTGCAGAATAAGGTGACAATCATGGCAGTCCAGTGGGTGAGAACTCGAATCTTACTGTCTGCAAGCTTGACGGCTGTGGGCCCAGGTTGTCCTACCCTCACCCCATTCATGGTGCCCCCCAAGCTTTTGTGTCCATCACTGTCCCCCCGTCTCTTGTCTTGTATATCTTATTTGTCTGCAATTGCTTCCTCACCTACCCAAGTTACCTATATAACTATATCCCTTCCCCAACATTCCTCTCTCTCTCTCAAATAAAAAATGAAATTCTTGGCACACTTGATTTGGTCCAATTGGCTATACAACATGATTGCATTGTGGACATTCCTCTCTCTGGAGGAAATAGTCCAAATTCAGTTAGTATTCTGCACATATGTTCAGTTTATACTGTTAAAAAATGTATATAGTGATGGTTCTTTCCTACCTCCCTCCTGCACATTCCTGTCCTGCTTTCCCTTTGTTCTTCTATCTGCTTGCTCCCCATTTTACCACATTCCTATCTACCCCATTTTCAACACTTTAATCTGGACAAAAAATAAAATCACACACAACACACATAGGTTGCTGCAAAAACAATGTATTCATTCACTTTTTGGGCTCAATATTTGAGTGGAGATGCACATTGAGCACCAGCATGCTGCAATGGTAAGTGGCTGCAAAATGATGTCATTACCTCAGAGCAATGCCGCTTAACCCTTCTGCACTACACCAATACACAGCAACATATGTACTATAAAGAATTCATGTCATTGCATTATCAATGTTTAAATAAATGTATTTAAAAGTATTAGATAGACCTGGATTCAAGCCCAGAACCATCTGGTTTCAAAAAGAAATGTATCAATACGATAATATGTGCTATCACAGAGTCACTTAAGCAGCAGGCGCGTTGCATGGACTCAATACTAACTATCATACTTTAGCACAGTGGCTCCCATTTGTGCACTGCTTAGCTACATGCAAACATGCATCTCACATGTGTATACACTTTGCCAACAGTCATGCAAACCCACTTCTCACTGTGCTATGGAAAAGTAAATATTATTATGTATTACTGCTGTTTACTGTCCATTTCCTGGTATGACATGAAATTACATGCGGAAACATTACAAACTGAGTGTCCTATCTGGCAATGTGTCACATATTTACAATACAGCCATGTGTTGCCACCCTCCAAGCACTGCAACCCTGGTGCCTCAGTATTTTTTCCACTTATATATCACTTACACTACAGAAAGTAGTTTCAAATGTTGTGTGATATGCAATGCATATCAATCTGGTAACATGTAGAACTGCAACTATTGACCCCTTGGCCTAAAAAAGTCTTATCTGCAAGGCTAGGGAAGGAATCAGCATGGGCCTTAACCACAGGGACACAAGTGACCTTCAACATACTTGAATTGACCCATTCTGTTTTTGTTAAGGGTATATCTTGCTTATTGAACCTTGTGGACTTCTTTGATATTGACCCAAAGATCTGAATGAAGGACAACAGGACACACTGCCTATGTTGAGCTATCCAAGGCCTTTGACACTATCCCTCATTCATGTCTCATAGTGAAGATCTCCCATCTGGGAATTAGACCATGCAGTACTAAATGGATAGCCAATGGGCTCACGGACAGAAAACATACTCTCAAAGTTTGGGGAATACACCTCCACCACTAGCCTTCTTACTAGTGGCATGCTACAAGGATCTGTGCTGGGCCCTCAACTGTCTGGAAACTTCTTCCCTGAAATGCAAGCAACAGTAGATCATGTGTGGTTTACCAAGTTTTCAGATGGCTGTAATATGGACACAGTCATATAGAGTGCTCCAATGATGGTAACATATTACAAAATAGGCTAGCATGCACAAATGACTGATGCCAAACTCTCAGACTAAACCAGAAAGCAAGCAATGCCTCATTTCCTCCTTTGGCAATGAAGTATTCCTGCTAATTATGATATATATATATATATATAGCACCCCTCTAAGCTAAAACAGTATTGTGAGACTTGAGAACACATGTTGATAGCAATATACACTTTCATCACTATGCATCAATAGTGGTGAGACACACATTCTTCACTGCACACATCATATATTTGGATATCACATCCAAGACCAGGGAGGTCATAGCTCTGCTATACTCCACCCCTATCAGACCAATAATTGAGTACAATGCTCCTTTCTGTCTATACCTCACCAGACACCTGCAGTAATAGGAAGAAACACAGAGGTTTTTGACTGAGATAATTCAGGGCCTCCAAACATGACATACATGGAAAGACTGAAAGACATGTTACTGTACTTAGTATCATACAGGCTGCTGAGAGGTGACCTATGCCTGGCCTACAGAGCAGTCTCAGACCCTGCCCTACTGGAAATGCTGGACATCTGCAATCTGCAGGGTTATCTACCTAGCCTGTGACATAAACAGAATATGCTGGGGACACAGATATATCTCCCAGTGATTGACACTCCTTTGTAATAGGCTGTCACTGCATGTGAAGCAGTGCTCCTCAATGACCCTGTTCAAGCGCAACCTTGACAACTGGTTGGGTGATTATAAAGTCAACTCTGGGGTGGCACCTATATCCCTCATGGACAGGGCCAGTCAGTGCTTCTTACAAAATTGCTCTGCTAACAATGATCATCTAGCTATGCTCAGTAAGGGTACTTGTATTTTTACATAGCTAGGCTTTTAAACACCCTAGAACCATTAAGCTATTAGCATCCTGTGAACCCATGAAGCTATGAACCTATGCAGGCCTCCGAGCATCTTGTTTCCAATATGACCTGCTGATGTCATCTACTATAAGTTCACCAGCAGTCTTGTAAAAATCAGACTTGTGCCTTGGCACTTGCATAAAATACTGTGTTCTATAGTCTGTATACTTAGAGAGGTAGGGATTCTATTCTCACTGCAATTACCTGAATGCATGTGTCTAGACAGAAAAGCAAAAGTGTGTATCCTACAATTACTGCTCCAGTGTCATGGATTGTCAGAATTTTGATACTTGTACATGCTTACACATCCATTTCATGGAGGCCTCCCAACCTCTTGTCTCCCATATGAGCTGCTGATGTCATCTACTATAAGTTGACCTGCACTCTTGTGAAATCCACATTTATGCTGTGGCACTTGCATAAAGTTCTGCATTCTTTAGTTTGTGTACTTTTCTCACTGCAGTCAAGTGCGTGCTTGTGTGTGTGTGTGTGTGTGTGTGTGTGTGTGTGTGTGTGTGTGTGTGTGTGTGTGTGTGTGAGTGTGTGCGTGTGAGTGTGTGCGTGTGTGCGTGTGTGTGTGTGTGTGAGTCTAGACAGAAGATCAGAAGTGTGTATCCTACAATTACTGCTCCAATGCTATTGATTGCCAGTATGTTGATACTTGCAGATACTTACACATCCATTTATTGCAGGCCTCCCAACCTCTTGTCTCCCACATGACCTGCTGATGTCATCTACTATAAGTTGACCTGTGCTCTTGTAAAAAGTACTGTGTTCTGTAGTCTGTGTAATTAAATAGGTAGGGGTTCTGTTCTCACTGTAGTCAACTGTGTGTGTGTGTGTGTGTGTGTGTGTGTGTGTGTGTGTGTGTGTGTGTGTGTGTGTGTGTGTGTGTGTGTGTGTGTGTGTGTGTGTGTGTGTGTGTATATACATGTGCACTCTTGCTTGACATAATAGAAAGGATTTTACACAAGCATGTACGACACTGTTATTACCATATTGTCCTCAACAAACACTGCTGATGTCATCAGTTATAAGGTGTTGTCTGAGACACTCCAAGTCGGACTTGTGCCATGGCACTCACATAACGTATAAGGTGTTATCTGAGACACTCAAATTCAGACTTATGCTGTGGTGCTTGCATAATATACTTAGTTCTGTAGTCTGTGTACTTAGGTAGGGGTTCTATTCTCACTGCAATCAACTGGTTGTGTGTGCATGTATTCTTGCTTGGCATTCTAGAAAGCATTTTGCACCAGCATGTATGATACTGCTATTAGCATATTATCCTCAAAAGTCACAGTTAATGTCATCAGCTATATCAGATTTGTGGATATGCAGTACCCCCACCAGGCTAGAGTCAGACACTGGCCTGGAGGCCAGACAGATATCACCTCATTCTATGGGAGACAGATTACAGTGACATAGTTTTTAATCTATCCACATAGACCATGACACAGTATGTAGTCCCTTTGTGTTCTTGATGAGAAAGCCCTGTGGTTTCTCCAGCTGCTGCAAGTATCTGGTTAGGTACATGCAAAAGAGAGCATTATACTCTATTAATGTTTTGATGAGCTTTGAGTGCAGTGTTGTCATACAATTCTAAGGTCTGACTATGATGGCATGACTTATGATGTGCATAACATAGGCTTTTAATACCAGTGTAGACACTTGGTGGTTGAAGTTCAAATTGCTGCCTACATATGTTGCTAGTGCTCGCACTATTGGGTTTCAGCATAGCAGGACTGTTGGCAATGCTGTGATTAACATGAAATTCCACTTTTTAGATGGATAGCATAAAAAAGACACATTTCTGCATTTATTTGTAGATTGTATGCCTTTGTCACCAATCATGTGTCTGTTTTACCTTCTCCTGTACTATGTTATCATCATAGGTGGACTCAATAATTGCACCTATCATGCAAGAATCAGCAAACTTGATAAGCCGGAGGCCATGTACTTTAGCCGGAACTGTAGGTAAATAAAGTTCAAGCAGTGAAGGGTCAAGTACAGAACCCTGGGGTTTGTCAATGATGACAGCTCTACTAGTACAGGTTGATTCACCAAGTTTCACAGTATGTGTTCTGTCAGTGAGCTAATTGGTTACCCATCTAGTGAAGTAGGGATTAATCCCCAGCTGGGAGGGTTTCTTAATGATACCTAAGTGGAGGAATGTGTCAAAACCCTAGGCCAGATCATGATAGGCAGTATGCACTGTCTTATCTTCATCCAGGCCTATCACACAGACTCACTGGGCTGTGACAACATCACAGATCACCTATGGCATGACTCAGGACATACACTTTCCTGATATGGTTGAAGCTCCACTTTAATATACCCTCCACATGGGCTATGATCCCATAGAAGGGTGTACATCAACATGCATCCATCTGAATTGGGTGGGACAGCACCTGATACATGAATGTATAGAGACATCCTGACTCTGAGGTAGACCAACATGTCATCATGGATGGTGTACATGCATATGATCGACCGGTTGATGGTCGAGTGGGCATGGCCAAAAGGAGTGCAGCAACATCTCAAAAATGCAATTGCAAGTGTTGCGAATTGCAAAATCCCATCCCGTTTTTGACCAATGTTAGCACTAGTTTTAGGGTTTAGAGCAGTTGGAAATGTCGAATTCGGTGTTTTTACAATATTTCAACCATTTGGATTTGTGGAGAAAACATAGTAAAATGTATGGTTGAGCAATGTGAGCTCGACCATATGAATGTAAACCTCATGGACCTCTTCTAAATGGACAATAGTAATATTCCAGCTGTGTGCAACAGAACTGTGTGAATCGTTAATGCTAAATCATGAGTGTTATATCTGATAGATGTCCTCAAAGTGGTCATTGAGGGTATGCATTATGACAGCAGTATCATCCGGTGGAACATGACCAGGTCAAAGCAATTGACACAAATCCACACTGGAGTATTCAATCAACACTGTCATATGTGGCTATAAACAGCTATACCACTAACTGGGTAGACCAGTGTATGACATACGTGGCATCTCACTATGTTGAAATATGTGAAGTGACCTATATCTCAGGACCAGTGATTAGGTCCATACATCAGGGCCTGTCCATTATTTAAGAGACTGACATCATAGATGACTTATACATCCTGGGTCTAAATAGCTGTCTGAAGGCCTACAGACTGTGGGCAATCATTGACTCCAACTGTGATATTAGTATAATACAGACAGTATCAACACATACAAAATATTGCTGCCACAGCCATGACAACTCCTGCAATTACAGGAAAACATGGGGAGATTTGTTAAGTCTGGTACACAAACCCACAATCCAAGTACAATGTAGACATCACATCCTATAATCAGACCAGTAGGTATGTGACCCATGTCCTGGGGTACATGGTAAGTGGAACATTCACTGGCATGTGGTCACAGTGCTGACTACTACCTTGAATGTAACACAAGTACTGGATATGTGAAGGAAATCCACATTGGAGGCCATAATACCTTCATAGTTCTCAGACATCATGACACCTGTAACTGAGTGCATTGCTCCCTTCTTCATGTATCTCCCTACACATCTTCTAGTGATGTGTAACTGAAGTGTACCACCCTTGTCACATTGAGCTGTCACACAGCTTATTGGTCATACATAGTTAATCCTTCTGTGGAATATACATGACTGTCTAATGGTGTGGAACACCTATCAAGTTGTTACACCAGATGCATGCATGCAACCTGTTCTGCTGATTAATGGCATCTACATCATTCGTGACAGTGTGCCATGTGATATGGATCTACTTCACCTCACCTAAAACTCATTTGAGTGACTTCCATTCACCGAGACCAAATCACCTAAATTTCACATGACCGACAACTCATTTCACTGACTCTCATTTCACCAAAAGCTTACAATGCTGAATTTCAACATACTAGACTTTACACCATAGACATTCACACTAACAAGTCCAGTTACTAACTCTTTCCAGAACTTAAAAACTACTTACTTACCCCCTTAACAGAATCTGGACAAACCAGACTAGGTGGGGTGTTACGCCCCCAACTATATATATTAACTCCAGGATTGCACTACAGTGGAGAAAAGGGTGTATACCTTTTACTTACCTTACAGTAGTCTATACACTGCCACTACTGCTGGGAACACACAAAACATCCACCATATTATTTTAGATACTTCTCATAAATATGTAAAAAGACATACCCACATTTAGAAACACTACAGCACTACTTTCTACATGCCTATTGGTATTCTGGTAGTCAGCACTATAAGTTACAGTAATTATTTTTATCACAAGTAAGTCACAGTTGCAGGGAAACCCACATCCTGTCTATAGCTTAACATTCAGTAAAATGAGAGTCAGTCAAATGGGTTGTCGGTCATTTATAATTTAGGCGATTTGGTGTCGGTCAAATGGAAGTCAGTCAAATGAGTTTTAGGTGAAGTGAAGTAGATCCATCACAGAGTCTACTTCATTTCACCTAAAACTCATTTGACCGACTCTGAAGGTGTCTGATGTATGGTAGGCTTTTTCAAAAAATGGAAAGGGGTTAGCAACAATAGAAACAGGTATATAAAGAATACCTAGTAGTGAAAGATGGGCAAGAATGGAGCTAGAATAAGGGAGACAGATAAGGGGTAAGGTATAGAAAGGTGGAAGCATATATATATATATATATATATATATATATATATATATATATATATGGATTTCATGCATTTGGTCAAATTACACTTAGTCGAAAATGATTACAAGCAGTTCACTTCTCTGAAAGCTCACTTGACTGAAAGCTCACTTGGTCGAAGTTCATTTGGTTGAAAATGGAATATAGCCCATGTTCCACTGCAGTGCAATCCTAGAGTAAGAATATTAAATAAGGGGGATGTGAGGGGCATAGCCCCCCCACATTATGCCAATGGTTTTTACTAAATATATATATATATATCAATGCATTTCTAATGGATATACCTTCTTATAATAGTGAATACATTAAAATTATGTGGGGGGCTACACCCCCACACCCCCCATTGTGGGGAGCTGTGCCCCCACCCCTTTTATTTAATATTTTCACTACAGGGTTGCACTGCAGTGGGGCAGGGGCTATATTCAATTTTCAACCAAATGAACTTCGACCAAGTGAGCTTTCAGTCAAGTGAGCTTTCAATGAAGTGCAATGCCTGGTATCACTTTCGACTAAGTGTAATTCGACCAAATGTATGGAATCCATATATATATATATATATATATATATATATATATATATATATATAGAGAGAGAGAGAGAGAGAGAGAGAAAGAGAGAGATAGATGGGTCTATGACTGCTGAGTGAAAACTCATTTCACTAAAACCAAAACGGGTGAGCACACTTTCACGAAAATGCACTTTCGCTAAAGTGAGCTCAAAAAAAAAAAAAAACATGACAGAATGGCTCTAGCTGAGATTAAGGTACAGGGAGGATAAGGGAATATTCCCTTTTCCCCACTGTAGTGAGATCTCGGAGTTAGAATACAAAAGTAGGGAAGTAGGGGGGAGTGGGGGGCACATCCCCTCACATGGGGGGTGCAGCGGGGCTTGCCCCCTGCATAAATGTGTTTACTGTTTTTTTTTATGTGTTTTTTTTTTTTGCAGACTTTCATGAACGTTCGTGGAAGTGTGCTCGACCGTTTCAGTTTTGTTATAACGTGCCATCGGTAATTAGTCCTAGATCCAGATAGATAGATATAGATATGAGTCCTAGATCCAGATAGATATAGTTATGCCATGCATACCAGTCAGCTAGCCTGTATTGCTCATAATGTTGAGTACAGGTATAGCAGTGCCTTCCTATCAGCTCCAGCAGATGTTTCAGTGCCATGACAGTATGTGTGGTTACCTTCATAGAGTGTGGATGTATTATAATAGTTGTTCAAGTGTGTGTGTGCAGACACATCTCTTATTACTCTAAATCACATATGTTATGTCAGAGGAATGAGATTGCAGGTGGAATTATTTGATTTAATCCATGATTGTGGTTGGTTCTTTTAATATTTTCCATGAGCCTTTGCCTGTGCCCATCTTGCTCTTGCTGGAGATCTCATCTGAGAGTACACTCATATTCAGGCATGTCAGTTTGCACAGATTCACAATATGGATGCTACCCCAATTGTATGTCAGATCCCTGATAGATGCCCTCTGCATTAGTCATGTAATGATGCTTAACTCACACAGACATCCTTCCCATTGTTATGTCTCCTTGTGTGATAGTCACATAAAACACATTTTTCATTGTACTGTTCCTACTGTACCATACAGATATGTGATTGGTGTTGCTGTTACAACCACCTTCTATTGGCATGCCCTCATCTGCTGTACATAGGTTGTTTCACCTGTCCTCTTTCTCTGCGTTCATTCATACGATTCATCTCTGTATCCCTATTCAATACACGCACTTTTCTTGAGTGTTCATTTTACATGGTTGACCATGTACCATTACATTTACACATCTTCAGTACAGAATGCCAGGAATGGAATATCTCAAGACTCTACTGTAGATAGACTATTCTGTACTGTGTTTGGACCATATACTTTGCATTCATACCTCTGAACTTGGCAGGTATTCCCAGGATGTCCAGATGTGTTCCTTATCAAATTTTCTGCCACATCACTGGGATGATCTCAGGACTGATGTGACTCAATATTACATACATTTCAGTTCAGACCTCTCAACTGTCCTGATATTTGCCGAATGTTCAGTTTTTGCCTCATATTTTTGATCTTGTTCTCATAAAAATTTGGTTTTCTGAAAAATCATTGGCATGTCATTGCAGATTGAAGTCAGACATTAATGACACACATATGAATTTCAAATTTCATGCCCTTCAGAAAATTCATGCTAATGTAAAATCTATTACTCTATCAACTTTCTAGGATTGTAAGAGGAATATTAGAATATGTCCCTATTTTTGGCCCTTTGTCCCCCCATTATTTATGGCTTTGTCTAGATTTCTTGCTTGAAGAGGTTGAGTGATATGTTTCGGTTTCATACTACCAAATTTGTATGCGACTATGTCAAATATGCCCAGATTTCTGGATAATTGTCCCCGCATTATGGTGGCCTTTGTGCAGATGTGTTAAACTAACAGAGTGAGAGCTATCCGTGAGGACCTGGTGATCATTTTGGTATTCTGCTCTAAACCATGGACCATATATGCTCTTCTTTAAAAGGAATTGCTATCCACTTAAATGGTTACCTGGCCAGCAACACTGCTGCCAGCCACGAAACCATGCTTAGACACACCATGGGGCATGAATAGGCATTGCACACTGCTGTTGACCACACACACATGTAAACTCCATGTAAGCTTTGCACGGAGCCTACGCAGAGTTTATTGATTCCCTCCTCATGTTATACTGTTTTGCTTTTAAGTTATTCATGTTGTCTCAATAACAAAATCAGGACTGAATGACAATATAATAGCTGTTTTTTCTCACTCAACCTGTTGAACATCAAGACTCACTGAATCAGCCATGCTGTTTCAACCCCACATCCTAGGCATTACCTTGTAAGGTTGAGAGGTGACCAGAAGAGGTTACTTTCAGTTATGGTTTCTGACTTCAGGATTATCTGATAATGAGGATATGTTTATATAGGTCTAACCTCTCTGTTGAGCAGGAGGACTGTTGACAGATATCACAGTAGTAACAATAATGCCCTCCACGGTGAAAGTGAATTCTCTTGTGAAATTACAGCGACAATTATAGTGAAGCAAAATTGTGACCAAATCCCCACACTTGATATGGTGTCTTGTAATACCATCATCTTCTCTTGGGGAGTATGACATTGGATGTTCCTGGACCTTCCCTTCCCTCCAAGGATGGGCATGCTCATCTTCTCCAGCTAGCTCTGTCAAGAGCCCTAAATGTTAATAGATTTGAGGTAACTTGGGCTATAATCAGGGATTTATACTTTAATGTCACCAGAGATGGCTGAACAAAACATCACTCAGTATGGTGAACGAAGGCACGCCAGTTATGGGTATGTAATAAATCAGTGTGAGTGGCAATGTTATTAGTGCTTTTGTAACATTATGCTATAAAATATAACAAAGTGCTATCACTATTTGTGAAAACTAAATTATTTTCACAGTAGGTAGGATTTTTATAGATATTATAAATATTTCTTACAGCTTAAACAAACTGGTATTTTATAAATATTTAGATTTGTTGATTAGGTGTGTTGACTGATCCAAATAGCTAGTTTCAGACACATTTGTACAACAGAACATTACTTCAAAATAAAATAAAGCAATATGTTATTAAAAACTGTAATAATCAATAACATCCACCAATAACATGAAACATATACCTATGAAACACAGATAGATAGATAGATAGATAGATAGATAGATAGATAGATAGATAGATAGATAGATAGATAGATAGAAAGGTCTTTTATTACTTGAAACTCCTTAACAATAACATCTGTGTTACTGACACACTTTGGTCAACAAAAGAGATGGTCAACAGGTGTGCAAGATCAACAATCCCTGGGGTCATAAGATATGCCCCTTCCATAGGTATTGTGTGATCTCAGAAGTAGTATATATGGTTAGTTGAGGCTGTGGAGGTATAGCTCTTCCCACACTGTGGGTGCAGTTTGGGTTTGCCCCCTGTAAAGAACAGTTTTATTTTGCATTGTCCAAGGTTATGCCTTTTAATATTAAGGTATCAATCTCTTTTTTTAAACATTTGCAGTCAAATGTTTTTAGTGTTAATCTAATGAAATTCCAAGGGGACCCCATCCCAGTAGAGACAAAGGTATGTGTAGCATTTAGAACCTTAGCTACAGGTACCCTTCCAAAACTAACAGGGACATGCTGGGTGGTGTCACAGGCATCAGCATCCAGGATCCTTCATCAATTCCTGAATGCTATGCTCCAACATGCCAGTGACCACATATATTTTTCCCATATTCCTGAGGACAGGGCCAGAAATATGCAGGAGTTTTACCCTCTATCATACTACCCTAAAGTACTAGGTGCCACAGACTGCACGCATATAAAAATTAAGGCACCACCAGGGGAGCAGAGAAGGCTCTGCAAAAATAGAAAGGGTTTCCACTCTATTAACTGCCAAGGCATGTGTAACGCCAAGGGAATCATCTTGAATGTGTGTGCCATCAATCCAGGCAGTTACCATGACTAACATATCTGGCACACCTCCCAAATGTATTAGATGTTCACTATGGTGAATATCCAACAGGGTCATTTACTGGGGATGCAGGTTATGCACTGGAACTGTGACTGATGGAACCCATCAGAAATACACACACCTGCTGAGGTGCACACACTAAAACCACAAATATCATAGAACATGTGTTTGGGATGCTGAATTTATGGTTCCAGTGCCTAGATGCATCTTGGGGAGCCCTGCAGTACAATCCATGTATGTGAACTGAAATATTCATTGTATGTGAAATGCTACAAAACATCATCTTCAGAAAACAATTTCAGCAGGCTCAACAAGGGGAAGGGGCACCCATCCCACCACCAATAGCAAGGTCACCACAGTCACGTGCAGCTGAGGAGTGAGAGGGGGAACCAGTAGCTGCTGTGGGTGTAGGCATATGTAGGAGTGCTCTATATGCTCCTGTATTGCCTAAGAAACAATGCATATCACACTCACTCACCACCTAAGGGCAAATATCTTCTTCCTATGCACAGGCATAGAGTAACACTGATGCCAGGAATTGCTCACACCCTTTACCTACTCATGTAATGGTTGCTTACTGCTAGCATCAGACAGAGTCAGCCCTAAACTAAAACTGTTGTAACTGCTTGATTTACAAGGTAAGTATTGAACCTGGATGTATTGTGTAATAATATAAATGACTGGCATATCCTTGCATGTTGTTACTTGGTAGTCTGAGCAAGTAAAAGGTGGGTGATATGAACAGTAATGACCTTAACATTTGACAGCAGAGATGTATGCAGCTTATATGTGTCAATTATTAAGTAGTAGGCCTCAGGTATCAAAGATTCACACAGCGATACCTCTCAAATGTACTGTTGGTCACAGAATGCCCTCAGTTTAGCACACACATTTGTACTGGAAAATCATTAAAGAGAGACGTTAGAAATTAATCAGACACATTTCAGTTTCAGACTTCACAACCCTCTCAAGGTCATTAACAATACTGATGCAAAACAAGTTTGATGCTATCAACTGCCTAACTTTCTAAGACCAATATAAGTTAAAGGTAAAATTACCAATTCAACATGACAAGTGCAGATATACTAAGCACTAAGTCAGCTATGCACCCTGAGCATCAGACACAAAGTTTATGCATCCCTGAATCCAAAAGATATAAAAAAGGGATATGGCACAGTTATCATCATTTGCACAGGGTGTTGTGTGTGTGTGTTGGGGAGGGCAAGAAGCCTAGGCTGACACAAAAGGTCAGTGAGTGTGTGTGAGTAAGAAAGAGAAGCAGGCAGACATTCTGATAAAGTAACAAAATGGCCAGTCAGACAGAATGATGTTTAAGCTTCAGAGCTGAAACATGTAATTGTTGTGTGTGTGTCTGTCTGTATGAGGCATCCAGGTGAAATTGGTGTGTGAGTGTCTGCATGAGCACAGCCAAGCTCTGTGCTGCTCTACATCTTGGTATGTTGTACAGGTGTGAGTCATGCATGGTAGAGATGGCAGTTCAATGTTGTCATACCTGACCACAAGAACTGGCTCTGCCAAGAGTTGCACTGGCATATCCATACTCATGGTCAGATGTACTGCTGCTACCTGAATGTGACTGATGACTGCTGGATGAGCTCCCCTAGTGAGAACACCCAGGACCACGTCCCCATGGCCTGCCACATCTGTTTGTGGGCAACTTAACCACTGATAGAGCAGTGGACGTACTGTCACTATGGGAACATGACTGGGCATGGCCATACTGGCTAACAGCAGATGATAAGGCTGATCTATGCCCATGAGGATGCCGCCCCCCCTCTTAGCAGATGTTTTATCACAGAGACTTCCCATTCCAACATGTCATTTGTCCGATTCTTTGAATCAAAAACATGGTGGAGGCAGTCATGCACATGCACATCTACAAACCTAAGCATTTCTCTTGATGACCTATGGGAATATGCCTGTGTCTCTATGATGGTGCTAAACATAAGTTGAGTGGCATGGGAAGATACACCTGTTTCAGGTGGAAGATGGACAGCAGGCCTCCTCTAAGCACCCCTAACAATCATCTTGTGTGGCACCTCACCCATGCCTTGGCTACAGCCAGAGTCAACAGGCAATGAAGCCATAGTAACCACACTTTCCTGGTCAAGTGTCTCACCCTCCATCTGTCCAATATCTAAGAGCTCACTGGAATGGGTAGGCATAAACTTACTGACTATGTCCAATGGAATTACAAGGGATGGCTGTATGTCAACCTCAGTGTCAGATTCATCCTTTGCACCCCCTGCCTGTGCCTCTGTTTGGACATCAGCATCATTAGAGTCTGCTGATACTCAGACATCAGGTGGTAGAAGTCTCACACTTCCACTGTCAGGATCACCAGTGATAATAAGCAACAAACATAGGAAAACAATTAATACCTACACTACTATAGTTCATTATATGCTAACAAACTAACAGTTGTGACACTATTACATACAGTACAGCAATACACACAATAGTCCCGACACCAATATCATGGACTAAGTATTTCTTTGAACTGTTCATCAGTACTAACATAAAAATGTTTGACTTACTATGGGTAGATGATGGTATGCACCCTATGCTGAATGGTCCTGGAAGAAGTTAAGCAAAACTTATCACCATGAAAATCCACATCTCACCCACACACACCGCAAAGGTAACCACCTTGAAAAACTTCTCCAAAGTTGACTTTGGGCTCCTAAAATGGAGGTCGCTAACTTAGAAATTAAAATAAAAACAACTGGCAACTTCACTGAAGACTGAATCCACATAGTTTAGTGAAGCACTTTTTTCGTTCAAATACTTCTTTGAACTTCATCAGATACTAACATTTAAAAAAATCAAGTTTAAATAGTCATGCTTAACCATGATTAAAATCAGCTGTCTCTCCATCATAAAATGTAAAGGAACAGTAGTTAAAATAGCATTGTGAACATAATAAAGAACAGGAAAATGCATATTATGTTCACAATGCTAATTAATAAACTCTACAGCAGAAGGAGGAAACTTTTGCAGGAAAAAGGTGAAGCCCCAAAACTGGAAAAACTCCCTTATTAGCCTCAACAAAAAGTTGAAATCTCACATTAAATCCCCTAAAGCCAGCTATGAAGACAGAATTGTGGTAGACACTAAACACAATCACAAAGCCTTCTATAGTTATATCAAGAACCTCCACGGCAATACCCAGATTTGCTCTGAGTTACTGCACAATGGTACCTCCTATACTGAGCCAACAGATATTGCCAACATACTGGCCTACAGATTCAGTGCCAACTTTACCCCCCTCTCCCCCAAAGGACCAATCACAATACTGGAAGAATGCCAGGTACCCAGCATTACTGCAGCACAAGTGAAATGTGCACTGTCTAAGGCCAAAAATACAGCTTCCATGGGACCTGATAATATCCCTGGCTGTGTTCTACATGAACTACAAAGTGAACTGGCACCACATCTGTGTGCCCTGTTCAGTCACAGCCTCACATCAGGCTTTGTCCCTATCGAATGGTGCATTGCTACACTCATCCATCTCCATAAAGGGTGAGTGACTACAAGCCCTGGGAATTATTGCCACATTAGCTTGATGAGCCTGATATATAAAGGTAAGAAACACATCATCATGGACCTGATTAACAAAGATATAGGAAATCTCAAAACTCTAGACCCCATGCAATTTGGCTTTGTGAAAGGGAGATCAAGCCTGCTTAACCTGGTTGACTTCTTTCAGTCAGTCAACAGGGCTGTGGATGAAGGTAAAGCAGTGCATACACCCTACCTCGATCTGGCCAAGGCCTTTGATATCATTCTTCACTTCAGAATTATTGATAAACTTACCAAGCTAGACATCAACCCCTATATCACTAGGTGGGTTCCAAATTGGCTCACAGATAGAACACACAGTGTGAAGGTAGTGGACTCCAAGTCAGATTGCCAACCAATCACGAGTGAAGTCCCACAGGGTTCGGTCCTGGGTCCTCTCCTGTTCAGCATCTACTTCTCAGAAGTCCAGGCCAACACAATGGGACTCTGGCTGACCATGTTCACAGATGACCGCAAGCTGGGAGCCATTATTAACTCCCCAAGTGATGCAGACATCTTACAGAAAGGCCTCACTGAGACCAATGACTGGTGTCAAAACCATGGCCTTAAGCTTAACACCAAAAAATGCATCATCATCCCCTTTGGTAAAAACTCATTTCCCACTAATTACCACATCAATGGGAGCCCACTGAACACTGAAGGCAGTATAAGAGATCTGGAATGATGCAGATTGTCAGCAACCTCTCCTTTGACCACCACATTCCCACTGTGGTCAGAAAGTCCTTCTATGTGGCACATCTCATTACCGAGGGTTTTGCATCCAGGAAGAAAGAGGTCATCATATCTCTCTACTCTTCCCTCATTAGACGAATCATTGAGTATAATGCCCCATTTGGCATGTACCTCACTAGACACTGCAGCAGCTGGAGAGGCCACAGAAGTACCTCACGAAAAGGATCCTAGGCATTAAACACATGTCCTACATGGACAGACTCAAAAGTCTCCAGCTATTCTCTGTCTCATATTGCCTACTTAGAGGCAATCTCTGCTTGACTTACAAAGCCATGTTTGATCCAGCTCTGTTGGAAATGCTACATTTAAAGAAATCCCAATTCCTCTGCACCACATGCTCCAGAAACCTCAACCTCATTACTACAACCAACAGAACATGCTGGAGGGAGGTTCCTCACCCAGAGACTGCCCATGCTCTGGAATAGACTTCCCATACATGTCAAGCAGAGCACCTCACTGTCCATCTTCAAGAGAAAATGTGATGAGTGGATGGTTAATAGAAAGTTCACCCCGGGGATTACTCCTGCGGCTCTACTTGATAGAGGCACTGGGAACTAACATCAGGTGGCAGGATGCCAGGGCACTTCTATGGGCTAAGGTTGTAAAGGCTCCAGGGCCATTAGCTTAGTACACATCTATAAACCTATGAACATATGACAACATCATCACAATTAACAGTAACACAAGCGCCTTCTGTGTGGAGTCTGCATGTCCTCACTGCAGTCAAGTGGCGTTCGAAAGACATGCATGAATGGGCGTGCCTTCATTGAAGGTTGGGCATCGAGCTGGCACCTGGGTACCATGAAAATCTACTGCCAATCATTAGCGGACCGGAGTTCCGCTGTAGTGACCCCTAACTGGGAAAAGCCGAAGGAACAACAAAAAGGGGTAAAATGTTTTGCCCTTTATATGTCCATTAACTATACTTTCCACAAGAACATATATAATCAATCAGAATGCTTTAACTGTAGCAATCTACATTCCCCCCACTAAATTTCTCATTAAACAGAACTAACATACTGATGTAAATATTTTACTATACAAGAGTATTTAACAAATGTGATGCTTAAACCTACCTGAAAGCTTCTCCTGGGAAATACTTGCTGTCCCTGTAACAGTAGCACCAATCTCAGGGATATGTTGTTCTTCACTTTCAAAGGAGCTGTCCAGATCCCTGACAGTGGACAGGAACTCTTCATTTGCTGTTAGTGGTGGCTGTATAACAGGCCTCCCCAGTATCCATCTGATCATGGGCCACTGCAACTACTCTCCTCCATGAAGATGAGATCATATAAGTGGTCCTATGATGCACCTGATCATATGCCCTGCTGTAGACACGTACTGTATTCATATCTGCAACTATCTGCTGCCAAATTTACATTCTGCCTGACATAACTCCACTTCCACTCAAAAGCAGAAAGGCACCATGTCACTAAAAGCTTCCACAATTACCTGATTTTCAGGGTCACTGAATGGTGGTTTCGGGGGATTGAGATTCCTGGGTGCCATAGTCCTAGGTGTCCTAAAACTCAACAGATGGATAATATACATAAATATCACACAACTAAAAAATACCTGTTCCCAGATGTAAAGGTAACATTTTAGTATTGCCCACTGGAGAAACATAAAACAGTCTAGATATCTGAAGTCTAAACAACTGGAATTGCGTAATTGTAACATTTCACATTCATACACAAAACAAGGCTGGATGCAAAATAAGGGAGAGAAACAATAGCAACATATACTTGTTTGTGCCAAACAGAAATGCACCTTTGCTCCTCTACCCCCAAAAGGACAGGTACAGGACACGTTTTGCAAAAAACATCAGTGAAATGCTAAAATTGCTATCAAATGACTGTCCATAAAACATGTTTACAGATTTAACACAGAACATTCTATTTTAAGCTATTACTAATCATGTATACCTGTGAAATGCCCTGACAAACATGTCCATGCCATCAATAATAGCATCATTTGCTAATTAATATAGATATGTATAAACATGAAGCAGATTTTTCTTAAATGACATTTCAGCATCTGCAGTGTGTAGCTGAAAAATGCAAGCATACCTTCTCAAGTTCAGTAGTCTTCTACACATATATACCCCAACATAATAGACTCCACATAAACAAGTTTCCTCACCTTCAGGTTCCCTAGCTACACAGCTGATGTTTCTGGTATAGATTCAGGGCTGTTAGCACAGTGAAGATGCAAATGACGTGTGAGCTCATTAGAATTGCTGAATACTAAATGCTTGACTTTGTGTATCTGATGTAAACATAGTGCAAGTACTCTCTCAGTGTTCATTGCTAATGGATTGCAACTGAGAATGATTACTGGTAGGGAGAAGGAAAACACAATAGCAATTCAGACTTACCTACCTCTAGTGGGTGTGTTAAGTTAGACTTACAAAGTATATAGAAGTAATTTTATCAAGGTTGGAAATGTAACTAAACAGCACACAATTCACACATTCTGTTCATTAACATCCAACCTACCCTTCATTTGTTGACAACTGTACACTATTATCATTTAATATCCTCACAAATTTTAAGGACAAGGATATAGAATGCCTTTCAGACTGCAAGTCTCAAATTACTGGTCAGATATGAGAAGAATGAGCAGCAAGCATATAGAAGTAAGACAAAGCTGCATTTTTGCAAGCAATAGTCATAAATGGTTGTCTGATCACTCACCATACTACATCCAAATTCTATGCATGTACAAATAACTGGTATGTGGTTTCTTAGTACTGTGGAGGATGTTACAGGTGGTTGAATGCAGAATGATTTCATTTCTTGCTGGAAAGCTGTTTGTGTGGCAAAGAGGGATAATGCACCCTTACTTTGTTCTGAAGGTTTATTGGAGGGAGAGTTCTCATCCAGACCTATGTAGAAATATTTTGTGTGTACTAACAAACATTTTGTAGTGTTTATATCATAGATTGATTTTCTTCATTTCAACTACTTTTCCCTTTTATTTTTATTTTATGTTTTGGCCAGTGTGTGTGCAGTGCGTGGCTTAGCGCAGGCAAGGGAAATGGAGAAAATAAATGTCAGGTTTGGCTGTACTTATCTCATTTGTGAAATGCTTACCAGTGTAAAACCCAGATTAGTGGCCCACACAGGAAGCAGGCAGAACTCCTGCAGAGCACCTGCAGACATGGCATCTGTAAAAGTGAAAAGGTCAAAAAGAATACATTGTTGCCATTTTTCCTTGCAGAGATTAGCAAGGTTTCCCAACAGCTGCAGTCATTGAACACCTGCAGACATGATTCAGACAGCCAATAACTGAAAATAGATGCATTCAATTATTTTTGTTGGGCACCACACAAACATGATAAACAGCATTCTGTGGCTGTTAGCACAGAGAACTTAAGAATTAGTAGGAATTTATGGAAATGCCATGTCATTAGTCCTGTAGCAGCAGGTGTTAGTGTAGGGCTGGAATACAGATGGTTCTGGTTTCTAGTACAAGATGTACAACTTATTTTACTGTTGTGACAGTGCAGTTTATAGCAATGAACTGTAAAACAGACAAGTGTTATTTCAACATTCATGTGGCAACAAGTGTAAGTGCAGAACTGCCATACATATAGCCCTGGGTCCTGATACAGGACAATCCAGACTTTTTTACTGTCACTCCATTTCCCATTATTTTCACTCTCACTTATAACACTTTAGAGAGGGGAGCTGATATGAATTATATATATATATATATATATATATATATATATATATATATATATATATATATATATATATATATATAAGACACCCTCACTGTGTTTTTAGATGTATAACTGATGGTATATCGTCTACTATATTTCTGTAAGCATAATTCTGCTATCTGGACTTGGATGGTCTTCAGAATTAAATATGACACATACACCACTGACTCTATATACAAGAACCTCATTAAGGTACACACATGCATGTGTAACACCTCAAACTGTCAGCTGTATTTATGAATGATGCTTGACTATGTCTGAGTAGTACTTCTTCTGTGACCAAGATATAGAATCAATACTATGGAAGAAAATGTTTTGTCCCTTAAGCCTAGGTTTGAATCCCGCACTTTAAAAATCAATTTTGTCAGTGTATAAAGCCAAAAAATAAAATGTGTCAGGTCATGACATTTATGCCACCAGTATATGTCTGCAAACGTATGTCACCCAACAGTTACCTTCCAATTTTCAATACATATTTCCAAGCTACATCAGCAGACACCCTTCAAACTAAGGTCAAGTGCCAGATTAACCTTTCTATTTCAAATATTTATGTCATCCCTGCTTGGCACTGTTGTTGTCCCCTTAACATCACACAAATGTGGTTGGCATCATTGCTGAGGTTTGAGCACTACCAGTAAGCATGATAACTGAAATTGGTGGGAAACTCATTTTCCATTGCTCTAGGTCAAGTGTTAGACATGTCTGGAGTTAGTAGAAAAGCTGCCCAGTTTAGGGCACAGAGGTGAGGTGTCCAGGAGTCCAGGATAATTATTGGACTCCTGTTAAAACACCACAGAAAAAGACTATTCTGGCTCCCAGTACAAGTCTGAGATGAGGAGTAGTTTGTCTTAAGCTATATCTAGTGCTACTGGCATCCTGCACACTGAAGAACAGTGTAGACATCATTGTAATGATCTACACAGGTGCAAAAGGGATACCCTCAACCATTGGTTGACTGAATTTGAGACTGCGGATATCCCACAGGAAATATGGGTATGTATTATGCTCTGCTGTTCTTTTTTGTTCTTTCCTCAGCTAATGCCATTGCAGAGTTCAATACACTTGCTCATGTTGTTCGAATGGAGAGACTGAGGGAAGCAAGTGATGTGTATGCAGCACAAGAAAAATATTATTGTAGCTTTAAAAGTTAACTATAGAATTTTGATGTTTTTTTTACAGTTGAAGATACTTATACTGACTGCAAAAGCAAATATGCTGCATTAGTCTGTAGCAGAAACCAACTTTAAGAGTCAAATATAAGACTGTAGTCAGATGTTCTGGGTTCAAACGCCATGAGTTGCAACTATATAGTACTTAATTTCTTTAATAATATCTAAATTAAATTAAACTCTATACAAGTGGCATACATACCCTGCTGTTGTTTGTAATCTGTATAACTGAAACATACATATGTGCTCTATATGCACATTTCAAGGATTACTTTTAGCAAATGGTGATGGGCAGGTTGACAGACGAGATCAGACAGGAGTCCCCATGGACTATGATGTTTGCAGATGACATTGTGATCTGTAGTGAGAGTAGGGAACAGGTGGAGGAGACCCTGGAGAGATGGAGATATGCTCTAGAGAGAAGAGGAATGAAGGTCAGCAGGACTAAGACAGAATATACGTGTGTGAATGAGAGGGAGGATAGAAGAATGGTGAGGATGCAAGGAGTAGAGGTGGTGAAGGTGGATGAGTTTAAATACTTGGGGTCAATAGTTCAGAGTAATGGTGAGTGTGGAAGAGAGGTGAAGAAGAGAGTACAGGCAAGATGGAATGGGTGAAGAGTGTCAGGAATGATTTGTGACAGATGAGTACCTGTAAAAGTGAAAGGGAAGGTCTACAAGAGGGTAGTGAGACCAGCTATGTTATATGGGTTGGAGAGAGTGGCATTGACAAAAAAGCAGGAGTCTGAGCTGGATGTGGCAGAGTTAAAGATGCTAAGATTTGCACTTGGTATGACGAGGGTGGACAGGATTAGGAATAAGTATATTAGAGGGTCAGCCCAGGATGGAAGGTTTGGATACAAAGCCAGAGAGGCAAGATTATGTTGGTTTGGACATGTGCTGTGGAGGGATGCTGAGTATATTGGGAAAAAGATGATAAGGATGAAGCTACCAGCTAACAGGAAAAGAGGAAGGCCTATGATAAAGTTTATGGATGTGGTGAGAGAGGACATGCAGGTGGTTGGTGTGACAGAGCAAGATGCAGAGGACAGGAAGAAATGGAAACAGGTGATCCACTGTGGCAACCCCTAATGGGAACAGCTGAAAGAAGATGATGATGACTTTCAGCAACCTGAAGATATAGTGTGCATTTGTTAGGACACATACTTAAATGCAATACTTCAAATAAAATAGTTGCACAATTGTGTTAATGCATTCTATGTCACAGATGATGGTACTAATTTTATCCCTTTCCCTTTTTCCTCTCACCCCAACCCTTATCTTTCTTTTTTTATTTTCTATTATGTGTTGTCAAAATGTCTCCATGTCAACCATGTGTAACAAATCATTAAATGCTACACAGCCCAGTGAGGTAGACCAGCCACAGTAGATCCCTCTGCCATTGCTCCACCGACTCCACCACAGATGCCCAGCACATTTGGGACCCAACCAGATAGCACTGTCACTGCTGTCCCTGAAATTCCTGCTCCCTCAGGTAGTACTTCCCTGGTAGCTGGTTCAGTGGTTCTCTCAGGCAGTAGGGACAGAGGTGGGGATTTCATCATCCATCAAGAAATGCCAGGATTAGAGCATAGGGCCATATACAGCACCACTGATATACACCTATGTCAGAGGGAGAGGCTGCTCTCCCTCATGATACATAGGAGAAGAAGACATTAAGCACTCTAGCCACCAGTGGAGTAAAGGGACAGTGATGACCCTCCAGTGGGTGAGAACTTGATTCTCACTGTCTCCATGTTTGACAGGAATGCTAGGTAAGGGACATGGGCATTTCTGGGTCAGGTAAGTTGGGTAGGTGAGGAAGGAAATGCAAACAAACAAGACAAAAAAAGACAACGCTCAGAGATGGTGAGGGCCCCAAAAGTTTGGAGGACACTATAACTGGGGTGAGGGAGGGGACCTGGAAAAGACAACTGGATGGGTGATCAGAAATTTACCCCAGGGTTGGCCTCTATGTACCTTATGGACAGGGGAATTCAGTGCCAATTGGACAATCACTCGCTAACAATGACCATCTAACTATGCTCAATAAGGGTATGAACCAAACAAAGGTGCAATAGTGCATGTAAAAAACTGTAAAACCCAAAAGAAACACTATTCGTTGCGAATCCAATACCTTCTTTATTGTAACACCAAATAAATTAAGCGCTTTCGTCAGTTGAAACTTGACTTCATCAGAATTAAATACAAAAGATAAAACCCTGCTTTAATATATGGACTACTAGTCAGTGATAGGTCCAGTAATTTAAACAATTAACATGTCCATTAACTTAATTGAGATTTAAAATACCAAAGGTTAATTTATCACATCTAATAAAATTTCTGCAAAATTCTTAATGTTCTAAAAACATTGTAGCAGTACAATATGTAATGGTAAAAAGCACAAATATCACAAGTAAATAAATATGTATTATTTGTATACAAATATAAACTATTTATCATTTTACTTAAACTTGTTCTGCCCTTTCCTTTAAAATTGGTGCCAAATTCAAACATTCATTTAAGCCAGGGGAAACATTTGCTGCAAGCCTAAGCTGCCATATCAATTCCGTTTTCAATAATAGATTTTGCCAGTCTCCACCTCTGGCTTCCAAATGAACTAAATCTAAAATAGCAAAATGAAAACCTGTATAATCATTACATGTCATACTATGTTTATACAAAGCATTTGTAGCTTTTTTATTTTTTATGTCATACAAATGCTCGTAAATTCTTGTCTTGAGAAGCCTCTCAGTCTTCCCAATATAGAAAGAACTACAGGTGTCACACATAGCAATATAAACTAACTTGCTAGAAAAACAGTTGCCTCTCATAGGGTAAACTGTATTATTGTTCTGGTTTTTCAAACATATTTTAGTATCCTGTAAGATGTAAAAACAATATTTACATCTCCCACAACACCTAGTACCATTGTTAATGACTTCATCTGTTACAAGACATTTTGGTCCACTTTCTAGAATCTTTTTCAAATTAAATCCACTTTTTGTAGTAAACACTGTTTTTTCACCCAAAACTTGATATTTGTCATGGTCAACTTTAAATATGCTCCAGTTCTTATGCAAAACACCTTTAACTTGTTGATATAGGGGACTGTATTGTAAAATACAAGTATGCTCAAAATTGGTTTCATTAAGTTTTTTTATCAGTCTTACCAGAAGTTTCGTTTTTTTTCAAGTCCCTTACCTAATAATGGGGTATATCTCTTACCCCATTCAAAGTACACTTCATAAAGAGTTTTTTCCACCAGACCCATAGGGTAACCCCTATCCAAAAACATGTTTTTTAGATATTCAAACTCAGGTCGAAGATCTTCCACAGAAGATGTCATTCTAGCTACCCTAATTGCTTGACCCTTAATTATACTTTTCTTCTGACTGAAAGGATGATGACTGTTAAAATGTAGATAATTATTACAAAAAGTTTTCTTACGGTATATTTTTGATTTAAATTTGTCCTTATCTTTAATAATGAGTGTATCAAGATAACTAATTTCATTAGCATCAAACTGAAAAGTGAATTTCAAAAAACTGGTAGTACTGTTGAGATATTGGATGAATAAAGGAATAGTCTCAACTGTTCCCTTCCAAAAAATAAAAATATCATCCAAAAATCTACAGTAGTAATTAATGTAATCAAAATATTCACTTCCAAACACATATTCTCTCTCCCAACCTAGTAAAACGATGTTTGCATAAGTTGGAGTGCAAGCAGCACCCATTGCCACACTTCTAACCTGCTGGAAATATTCTCCCTCAAAAAACAGGTAGTTGTGGTCTAATATAAGTTCCATCATTTCACAAGTTAACTTGATTTCATCACCATTCATAGTAGACAGATTATATAAAGTCTCCTCAAAATAAGCTAACCCTTCTTGTTTAGGAATGCAAGAGAACAAATCCATTACATCAATGGTTACAAAATAACCGTCAGCATTCCATATATGACTTTTTAGTTGACCCAAAAAGTCCCAAGAGTCCTTGACTAAATGTGGACACCTTTCTACAACATGTTTGATCTTCTTGTCCACATACACAGATAAATTATGGATTTTAGACCCAGTTGACGCCACTATAAGTCTGAAAGGTGGATGTTCTAAGCTCTTATGTACTTTAGGTATACCAAATATGCTAGGGATTTTAGGATGTTTGTTAGTTAAAAAATCATAAACTACCCCTGTAATTCTTTGTTCCATCAAATATTCATACAGAAAACTATCACTTCTCTGATATGCTATATGTATTTGGTTTTTTGAACATATGGAGTAGTTATTAACATTGAATAGAATTCCCTGCATAATATTGGTATAATCAGTACTGTTAAATAAAACAATACCACCCCCTTTGTCCGGCGCCATTATGCGTATGCTTTTGTCATTTCTTAAATTTTGCAACAGGATTCTTTCTGTGTTACGAAGGTTATAAAAAATTCTCTTGTGTTTACCCCAAATTTTGTATATATCATCCTTAACTGCCTTCTCAAACATATTAATTAATGGGTCTAAAGGGGGATTAAACATACTTCTTTTTTACACACTACTTTAGGAAAGTCTGTATCCATTTTCATAACCTTAGAATGAAATAGTTGTAAATTCAATTTTCTCATGTAAAGTTGGATATCAACTAAGGTGCTCAATAAGGGTACTTGGGTTTTTACATGAGTAGTCTTGTAAACACCCTAGGTCCATTAGCCTAGTAAACTTCTATAAGCCTATGAACCTAGGAATTTATTCAGGCCTTCCAACATCTTCTCTCCTACATGTACTGCTGATGTCATCCACTATACATTGTACTGCAGCCTTGTAAAAGTCACACTTGTGCCATGGTGTTTGTGTAATGTACTGAGCTTTGTAGTCTGTGTAATTAGGTAGTTGTTCTTTTCTCACTACAGTCAACTAAGGTGCGTGTATATGTGTGTGTGTGTGTGTGTGTGTGTGTGTGTGTGTGTGTGTGTGTGTGTGTGTGTGTGTGTATGTGTGCGTGTGTGTGTGTGTGTGTGTGTGTGTGTGTGTGTGTGTGTGTGTGTGTGTGTGTGTGTGTGTGTGTGTGTGTCTTTGTGCACTTTCTGGACATTAAATATAGCCTTTTACACTAGCATGTGGGATGCTGTTATTACCATATTATTCTCACCAGACACTGCTGATGTCATCAGCTATAAAGTTTTGTCTGAGACACTCCAAGTCAGACTTAAGCTGTGGTGCTTGCTTTAACTACAGAGTTTTGTAGTCTGTATACCTTAAATAGGTAGGGGTTCTGTTCTCACTGTGGCCAACTTGTGTGTGTTTGTTCACTTGCTTGACATTATAGAGCACCTTTTACATCAGCATGTGGGACACTGGTATTATCATATTTTCCTCATGAGAAACTGCTAATGTAATCAGCTATAAAGTGCTGTCTGAGACACTTCAAGTTATATTTCAGCTGTGCTATTTGCCTTAAATACAGAGTTCTGTAGTCGGTGTACTTAGATAGGTATGGGTTCCGTTCTCACTGCACTCAACTGAGGTGCATATGTCTTTCTCCACTTGCTTGACATTACTAAGAGCATTTTACATCAGCATATGGGACGCTATTATTACCATATTCTCCTCACCAGACATTGCTGATGTCATCAGCTATAAAATGTTGTCTGAGACACATCAAGTTAGACTTGAGCTGTGGCACTTGCCTTAAATACAGAGTTCTGTAGTCTGTGTTCTTGGATAAGTAGGGGATCTGTTCTTGCTTGACATTAAAGAGAGCCTTTTACTCCAGCATTTTGGACACTGCTATTACCATATTCTCCTCACCAGACACTGCTGATGTCATCAGCTATATCTGATTTGTGAATGTCAATTACTCCCACCAGGGTAGGGTCAGAGAGTGGCCTGGAGACCAGATAGACATTACCTCATTGTAGGTCCTCTGTTTTCTTGGTGAGAAACCCCTGTTGTCTCTCCAGCTATTGCATGCATCTGGTGAGGTACATGCAAAATAGAACATTATTAGTGTTTTGATGAGGATTGAGTACAGCACTGTAATATAATCCTCAGATCTGAATTTGATAGTATGACTTATGATGTGCACAACATATGCTTTCAATACCAGTGTGGACACTTGGTGGTTGAAGTTCAGATTGCTATCTATGTGCGTTCCCAGTGCTTGTATCACTGGGTTTCAGCATAGGCCGACTGCTGTCAATGCTGTAATTAGCAGGGAATTCCACTTTGCAGAAGGACAAAACAAAGACTTTTGCATTTATTTGTAGACTGAGTGGCTTTGTCACCAATCATTTGTCTATGCTATCCCTTCCTATAGCATGTTATCATCATAGTTGGACAAAACTATTGCACCTAGTATTCAGGACTCAGCAACCGGGGTAAGCCAAACACCATATACTTTAGCCTGAACTGTTGAGAAATAAATTCCAAACAGTGAAAGGCCAAGCACAGCTCCTTTGGGTATGCTAATGGTGACAGCTCTGCGGGTACAGGTTGATTCACCAGCTTTCACAGTATGTGTTCAGTCAGTGAGCTAATTGGTTACCCATCTAGTGATATAAGGGTTAATTCCCAGCTGGGTGAGTTTCTATTATACCTGCATGGGGAATTGTGTACATACCCTAGGCCAGATCAAGATAGCCAGTATGCGCTGCCTTATCTTCATCCAGGCCTATCACACAGAATCAATGGGCTGCGGCAACATCACGGATCACCCCGCTCATGACTCAGCGCATACACCTTCCTGACATGGTTGAATAAACACTTCAACACACCCTCCACGCAGACTATGCTCCTGTAGAACAGTATACATCAACAATCATTCATGTGAGTTGGAGGAACAGCACCCGATGCATGCATTTATAGACACATCCTGACTCTCCTCATCTGTCTGGTAGACCAATATGTCATCATGGACATTTTACTAAATGGACTCTAGTAATATATTGGCTGTGTGCAACAGACCTGTGTGAGTTGTTAATGCTACATCATGTCTGTTACATCTGTTAGATGTCCTCAAGAAGACCATCGAGGGCATGAATGATGACAACACTATCATCCTTTTGAACTTAACAAGCTCAAGGCATTTGACACAAATCTACACTGAGGTATTCACTCAGCACTGTCAGATGTGGCCATAGACACCTATATCACCAAGTGGAAGACCACTGTCTCACATACATGGCATAAAAATATGTTGAAATGTATGAAGTGAACTATATCTCTGGTCCAGTGATCAGATCCATACATCAGGGCTGTCTGCAAGGCTTTTTTCCTGTCCATTATTTAAGTCACAGACATCACAATTAACATATACATCCTATGTCCAAACAGCTGTCTGAAGGACTACAGATAGCAGCAATCATTGACTCCAACTGTGATTTTAGTATAATACAGACAGTATCAAAACACACCAAAGATTCCTGCAACAGCCATTATAATACATGAAAAAGATGTGAGGATTTGTTACATCAGGAAAACTAACACACAACCCAAGTATAATGTAGACATCACACCATATAATCTGACTAATAGTTATATGACCTGTGTCTGGGAGTAGATGGTATGTAGTACATTCACCAGCATATGGGCACAGTGCTGACTACTCCCTTGTATGTAACACAACTACTAAGTATGTGAAGGACAACCACATAAAAGGTTATAATACCTCCACAGTTCACAACCTTCATCACACTAAAAACGGAGTACAATGCACTTTTCTTCATGTACCTGACTACACATCTTACAGTGATGTGTAACTTAAGTGTACCGCCTTTGCCACATTGAGTTGTCACACATCTTATTAGCCATACCGAGTTATTCTTTTTGTAGCATAAGTAGTACTGTCTGATAGTGCGGGAACCCCATCAAGTTGTTACACCAGATGCATGTGTGATACATGTTCTGGTGATGCACACAGTACATACATAGCTGTTTGACAACACTAATGGCATGGGTAATATAGCAGTGTCCCTCCTAATACCTCTAGCAGATGTTACAGTCTTAGGACAGTGTGCATGATTACCCTCATAGAGTGCAGGCATGTCATAATAGTTGCACAAGTGTATTTGTGCAGAACCATCTTTGGTCACTCTAAATCTCATATGTTATGTCAGTGACATGGGAATACTGGTAGCATTATTCTGATATTGTCCATGATTGTGTGTGCCTCTTTTAATATTATCTATGACCTTTACCTTTGTCCTCCTTGATGGAGACCTCTGCTGAGATTACACTCATATTCAGGCAAATCAGTTTGCACAGCTTCACTTAATGCACCCTACCCCAATTGGATACAGCATCCCTGAGAGATGCCCTCTGCATTCTTCATGTAAGGATGCTTATCTCACACAGGCATGTTCCATATTGTTATGTCACCTTGTGTGACAATTATATAATACACATTTTCACTGTGCAGTCCCTACTGTACCATATTGATTTGTGATTGGGGCTGCTCCTACAACTGTCTTCCATTGACATGCCCTCATCTGCTGTACATTAGGTTGTTTCACCTGTTCCCGTTTCCCTGTGCTCATTCCTGCAATTCATCTGTGTGTCCCTATTCAATATACATATTCCCCCTGAGTGTTTATTCTACATGGCAGTCCATGAACCCTTATAGATCATTTACACAGCATTGCTACAGAATGCCATGAATGGGATTTCACAATACTCTACACTGCATACACTATTCTATACTGTTCACCACAAAAATAGATCCAATTCCATGTAATGCAAAGATTTATTCTAAAGCACTTTTTCAAGCATAAAATGCAGAGTAAGTTCTCACTTCTTGAGACATAGAACACAAAATAAATTCTCTAGCGCCTCGGCAAACTTGCTTACTCTGTTAAAGGCAAGTTTGCCGAGGCGCTAGAGAATTTATTTTGTGTTGTATGTTTCAAGAAGTGTGAACTTACTCTGCATTTTATGCTTGAAAAAGTGTTTTAGAATAAATCCTTGCATTACACGGAATTGGATCTATTTTTGTGGTGAAGAGTATTTGGTGCGCTTTTTCTATTGTGGTTATACAAACTGTTGTATACTGTGTTTGAACCATATATTTATCATACCTCTCAACTGTCCAATTTTAACAGTATGTTCAGAATTTTGCTTTTTATCTTTTGGTCTGTTCCTTATAAAATTTGTTGTTTCCTGCCATATCACTGGGATGATCTGAGGACTGATGTCACTAAATAACCACATACCTTTGAATTTCAGACATCAAATACTTCAGAAAAATGTATCTTAACACAAACCTTGTTAAGCTAACACATTTCTAAGTTTACACATGGAAATATGTAGAATCTGTCCCTATTTCTTGGTCATTGTCCCCCCATTATGCTGGGTTTTGTCCAGATTTCTTGCACTAAGAGGTTGAGAGCTATGGAAACTTATATATTAAGCCCTAGTGATCATTGTGGCATTCCATGCAAACACGCTAAGTGTACTCTGATGTAAACAGGATTGCTATGCATGTTGCTTTTCACTGTTTCCTGCCCATCAACACTGCTGCCAGCCATCAAACCATGCTTATTTACATTTAAATGCGGTGCACAGCATGAATATATAACTAGTGCTGTTGCTCGCTGCTCATCACTGAGGACACATGTAAACTCTATTTAGGCTCCATGCAAAATCTACATGGAGTTTACTGAATTCCAGGGACTGTTTATGTATGTATATGGAGAGAGATGTGTGTACATATCTATAAGTGTGTTGGTCCCTTTGCAGTTCAATGATTGAAATATTTTGTACTGTTACTTAAGAAATTGAGAAAAAGGTTCATAGACAAGTTGTGAATCTACTAGCCCTAAAGAGCCTTGAACTAAGTTTGCTAATTCCGTTGTGTAAGTTATTTCAAATATTGCATACCCTATAGCATAACACATTCCTTATGTCCATTTCCTCATTTTTTCAGTCTGAATTACTGTTACTCTTTGTTTACAGTAATTGTGTACATTGCTGCATTGAACAGGTTTAATATTGTTTCATTTATTTTTTTATGAGTAATATGTCATTTGAGTAATCTGCACATCTAGGTCTGGTGTCTTACTTCAGCTTTATTTTATTTTATTGTTTAGTAGCATAGGTTTTCTTTTCAACTTCTTCGTCCTTACTGTTTAGCTATGTTTTATTACAACTAGAAATTAGTATACTTTTGCTGAACATGCTATTTTCGGATTAAATAGTTGTGTCAATGCTTTATATTATTTTTTGTTTCTTGTTTGCAACTTTCTAAAGTGTGTGTTTATTTACTTTTGTTTGTATGTTACTAATTTCAGAAAGTAGTGTTTTAAAAAAGATGTTTTCAGTGTGTGTAGTCTATGAGTACTAAAGCATTCTGTAAAGTTTAATTTTTGTTTACTTAAATCATACAGAAATACAATATATTGCTTCAGTCATATTTTCTCAAGCAGGTAGCATGCAAATGAAAAACAATTCCTCAAATATGTATCATGACATAGATGACCACAACTAAAATTTGTCACTTCAAAAATTAGTATTAGCTTGGTACAGTTAAAATACATTTATCATTAATATTAATAAGAAGTCATGCCTTTGTAGCATAAATACAAATCAACAGTCACTACCATTTTCTTTCTCACTAATACTGTTAGTGTATTTTCTCAATGTTGCACTGTAAAATGTTGCCCCCAGTATGCATTTTAAAATGCTGTTTCTTGCTTCCTCATCATCATAACCAACAAATATAGCGCCTCCATCTTGAAAACATTTTACTCATCACCTTCTGCATTATTAATTATTCTGCAATGGAATGCTACTTTAACTTTAAATGCAACAAAAGGAATAAATATTTCAGACAATATTTTAGTCCACTGCCATTGAAACATCCAGTGTGCTGTTAATGAACTCCACTGGGCATCACACACTAGTACTTATCACAGAGCAGACATATCTTGCATTCTAATTATATAAAGCAACAAACATGTTTCCCATTCTACTTCTTTCCTTTCTGCTTAGTATCTCAGGATAATATTTTTCATTATAGTAGTGTCTCTTAACAATTTAGTAATATACAAAACATTAGCAAGTTTAGATTACTGCAGCAACTAGGAATTGTTCCAATCCTGTGTTAATGTTTTGTATGCCATCATACTGTCTTATTGTCATTTACTTATAAAGTTACAGTCATGGGTATGAAACAAGCAAAACAAACTACTTTTTAATTATCAAGTGGCACAGATTTCCCCTCATCTAAGAATTCTCCCTGTACAGTTATATTTGTATATTCCATCCCTCCTCTGATGTGTGCCTAGATGGCAGTATCCTTAGCCAAGTAAGAGTATATTTTGTGCAATGGCATCAGTTGTTCTACCCAACAAGATCAGATATTGACATTTACAAGATTAAGCAGAGGTTCAATGGGGTATCATGTGCCTTGAGATAATTACAGAGACAGATGCATATGCAGAGTACATCCCTCAAAGCAAAGACATCACACTATAACTCTGGCATGCTATTTAGTGCTTGTCATCACAGTATTCCCAGTAAGTTATCTTCAGACTCGTAGTTTTTCCCTCCAGTGGTGCATCACTGAATAGCACAGAATTAGAGTATGTTGTTCTCCAGTTACATACCATATCAGATAAGTTTGTGTGGAAGCTCTTAGTATAACTGCCCACATTACATGTTCCTTGTAATGCTGTAACAGCATAAAATTCTGTATTTGTTAAGAGCAGCATCTGAATGTCATAGTTATCCTCACAAGGTAATATTTTGGTGAATATTGCTGCACTCACCCCATCACATTTCCAATTCTGCACCTATTTAATGATCCTGACATTAGTAATAGGTAAACACTACATGGTTTGTTTAGCTCTCATCTGTGACAGATTTTGCAATATGCAACACTTCTGTTTTTGTACAATTACATCTATAAACTCTCCCTGTCTATCTGATAGCTACTAGAAATGCAGTGTCCATTGCCACTTATGGTTCTTTGAGATCTCTGCTATCACTGTCACTTTATCAACATTAAGTAGTGAAAATCTTAAGCTTTAGAAGCACATAACTAGAGAGACAACTGTTTGCTTTTTATATGTGGCAGTACAGAGGTTGTTGAATAGTGAGGCCCCAGGAATTAGTAAAATCTGTGTAGGCACCATGTACAGCCTACACAGAATGTATCCATGTACATGACCACAATTATCTCTCGGCAGAATGCCATGCATATTAATCATGACACACTGCCAAGGAAGAGCATAGGAACAGGGATATTGAATCTGTGTAGGGAGACGTGTAGAGGCCACTCATGGTTGTGGATGCCTGATCAGATGTTATGTACAGAGTGATGCTCCCTGTAATGCCCCCTGCTACTGTTGAAATGCTGTGAATTTCCTCATAATGTATAATATTTTATGGTTATGAATTATGTATTTTTTCCCTCTCTGTATGTTTGCACAGCATGGTGCAGAGTGCAGCAATGCCAAGCTGTGCTCACATATAAACAGCTGAAACTTGCTACACATGTAGAATAGAATGTGGCGCAGAGCTCCATAGCACCAAGCGGCGCTCATACATACATAGCCAACAGCTGCCAGACTTCTAAAAATAGAAACCAGATGTAATTAATTATTAATTTCTGGGTCTATTTGAGAGTGTTTGCATGAAGTGCTGCAGTGCTTAGCAGTGCTAACAGGTACCCCAGTATTATATGTGAAAGTATACTAGTTTTCATACTATCCAAGTAGCTAAATGAGTTGAGTTATAGCCTAATACTTAGTAGGTCCTGGGTTTGAGTCTATAGCAGTCATAACATGTCTGTAATTTAATTTATTATATATGTTTAATTTTAAAAACAAATTTGTGAAATATGGCACTGCTGCACTATGCTGAGCACTGCTTAAACATGCTAATGGCTACTGCTGTTTGTGCAGTGCTAAGCTTAGCTAAAATCTCGGTTGTGCAAGTTATCACACTGCTTAGCTTAGCACTGCGCAAACAGCAGTAGCCATGCACTGTTTTTTTGAATGTTGCTCCATGACAGGTAAGGGTGGGAAAATAGCCTATATTAAGGCCAATAGGTGGGAATTCTGCACCATTCATTGGAGTCTAATCATCTGTTAATATGACAGGTGGTGCTGGTAAAGGTGTGTGTTTTTGGCCACAGAGATGGGGTGTTCAGGAGTCCGGGGTCTTTGTTGGGCTCCTGGTTAAAAAATATGAACCCAGGTTAATGAAGGGCAGTTTCCAGGGCTCAGAATATAAGGCAGAGGCCTGACACCAGTTGGCCAGGGAACTCACTAGTGTAACTGGTATCCCCTACACAAGTGAGCAGTGACACCACCATTTTGATGACTTGAAGAGGAGAAAGAGGGGAACCTTGGACACCTGCATCCAAGAGACACGGTCTGGGAGTACTCCACAAATATGTAAGTATGTTTTCCACTGTTTTATCAAACTACAAGCTGAAGGTCTACAAGACTGGTATGGATAATGGTGTGCTTCTTTTCCAACAGCTGCAGCTGAGAGGGCTCTCAGTGTTGAGTCCCATGCCAGGCACCTGGCCAGTTTGCCCCATGAGTGTGGTAAGTATGGATTTATTATACTAACTGTAGTGCAATAAGCATGGAAGAGTAAAGCATTTACTGCAATAAAGTATGCACAATAAATACTGTAGTGCAATAAATGAGCAAGTAGAACTGTAGTGCAATAAATGAACAGTAAGAACTGCATTGCAATAAACAATACCAATTATAGTAAACAAAATAGTGTACAGCAGGATTGTGCTGTCATAACCATTGCAGTAGAGCTGTATGCATCGTTTGTCTATGGTAAGGTTGCTGTAGTCAAGTGTAACACTATGTCCAGGCCAATATCAGTCACATAATACTCTCTGTTCCTCCTACTCCTAGTAATAAAGGTGTATGGGTGAGGTAGCACACTCTATGGGCACATATTGTGTGTGTACTTCACAGACATTTATCAGCAATACTAATAAAGTGTTAATCATTATCTCTAACTCCTAAATAAATCTGTTTTAACAAATGCAGTACAGCTGCATTCCATGCATGTGTGTTCTACTGTCACTGTAGTCAAGTATAGCACTGTAATAGTCCTAGAATGCAAAACAAATGCAGTCACATGATGCTCTCATTTTCTTCCACTCCAGGAACAAAAGGTATATGGCTGAGGTAGCCCATGTAATGAGCAGATATGATTGTATTTACATTTCACAGACTCTTATCAGCAATACCAATAAAGTGTTAAGCAGCATTTTTGATACCCAAATAAATCTGTCTAAATATTTCTAGTACAGCTGTATTCCTTGCATAGCTATACTAACTTGCTGCAGTCAATAGTTACATTTTTTGCAGATGTCCCCTGCAGTCACAACTATTAGGTTCTATTCCCATGGTTGCTACCTAAGGCATGACAGGTGCCTAGTTTATGTACTGTACACAAACATGCCTCTCAATTGTCATAATTTCTCGTAATGTAATTAAAAATGTCTAATCTAAATGTCACAGGATTACCAGAAAAATGATTACCTGGAATGCAATGTATTACCAAATCTGCTTACAGAACACCTTGGTAGTTATATAAGCCCACGTTATGTGAAAGGGTTCTGTGTAGCTGTGTACCTGCATTTGCTATTGCTTGGCCCATACTAGCCCATGCTAACATTTTGAGAGGTATGTATGTGCTACATCACCTATAGGAGAATTGTAGTCACTGTACTGAAAACTAACACTACACACCTGTAGTGTATTTATTATCAGTGTTTTCAGGTATATAGTCTGCATTGTCAGTAATTGAATGACTCTCTCTCTCTCTCTCTCTCTCTCTCTCTCTCTCCATCCGTTATCTTAATTTATTTATTATTGTTATTATTATGATTTAATATTAACATATTTTGTTAAACTAATTATATTTCAGTAGAATGTGATTTACTATGTTTTATTATGATTCAATATTAACATGTTTTGTTAAACTATCTATTTTCTTGGCCTTATGGTTTACGTCTTACTGGCATGCTGTTAACATGCTGACTGTTATGTTACTTAATGTTATGTTACAGATAATATACATTAATATGTCTTTGTATTGATAAAAATGATGTTTCAATCTGGTAATTCTAACAATGGTTTGGTTATTACTAATATTAACTTATTGCTATACCCCATTTACTACAGCATGTCAAGATCGGCCAGTTCCATCTGATCTGCCTACCTTGCCTCATCTGGCCATAGCACTGGGTCCCAGACCAGTAGTGCCTCCTCTGCTGCCCCTGCACCACTTGCAGCATTAGGTGGTACCACCCCACAGGACATGGACGGCCCCCCTCTGAGAGTGTTGGTGAAGGAGGACTCATCACCTGGGCTGAGCTGCCGGTTTTGGTGCACAGGATTGTCTGCCATGGGTTTGGCCAACACCTGTGCCAGATTGAGGACATGCTAGCCAACCTGGTAGGGCAACCTCACCTCGGTGCCCAGCCTCCGCCACTGCTACCCCCGGGGCAGTGAAAGAGGAGTGCAGACAGTCCCGTGCATGGGGATGTGAGTCACGCTGCTGCCATGTGGAAGCACATGGGACTTAGGTTCTACAATACCCTTCCTATCCAAGGTGTTCACCCCCTCATGTGTAACACACTGCCCCTGCCTGCTGTCTTGTTTGTCTGCAAATGCATCCTCACCTACCCATCTTACCTCCCACATGCAAACCTATGTCCCTTCCACAACATTCCACTCTCACCTTACAAAAATAATTGGGCACCTGTCCTAAAAAAATCATCCTGTACATCACAGTACAGCATTACACAGTTATAGGATGTGCCACAGAAATAACTGGGCTACTCTTTCCCCAAAGGTGCATTTCAAAGTGAATGATATCAGCAGCCCTGCCAAAGTTGAAATTATAGTGAGTGTAAACAGCCTGAAAAGCATTGACCCCTACACAGATAAATACACACACAAAGATCTACAGTTGCCATGTGTGGGATTAGAACTCCTATCTAACTAGTAAGTCATAGGACGCACGACAAAGCTTATTGGGCTACTGTTTCCCCAAAGGTGTATTTCAAAGTGAATGACATCAGCAGCCCTGCCTAAGTAGGGCATTTGAAATTGCAGTGAGTGTGAATGGCCTCAAAAGTGTTGATCCCTACACTGTTAAACACACACAAAGTTCTATAGTTACCATGTCTGGAAATAGAACTCCTACCTAACTAGTACATCACACTACAGCATTACACAGTTATAAGATGCGCCATGGAGATTACTGGGCTATTTTTTCCCAAAGGTGTATTTCAAAGTGAATGACATCAGCAGCCCTGCCAAAGTAGGGCATTTGAAATTGTAGTGAGTGTGAATGGCCTCAAAAGTGTTGATCCCTACAGTGACAAATCCACAAAGATCTACAGTTGCCATGTCTGGGAAAATAACTCTTACCTAACTAGTACATCACACTACAGCATTATGCAGTTATACCACGTGCCACAGAGCTTACTGGGCTACTCCTTTCCCAAAGGTGTATTTCAAAGTGACTGACATCAGCAGCTCTGCCAAAGTAGGGCATTTGAAATTGTAGTGAGTGTAAATGGGCTCAAAAGTATTAATCCCTACGCAAGCACTTGCCACCTCTGGCATTAGAACTCCTGCCTAACTAGTACATCATACTATAGCATTAAGCAGTTATAGAACTCACCACAGAGCTTATAGGGCTACTTTTCCCCCAAAGGTGTATTTCAAGGTGAAGACATCAGCAGGCTTGCCATAGTAGGGCAATGGGCTGTGCAATGTGTGTGCATGGGCCATAACCCATTCATATGGAAGCAGACACACAACACTCAGGCACACACAGGTTTATATTTCACAGGTACATGTATACACCTGCTATATGGCTACTGACTTGTACAGTCATGTTACACAGTTATAACAAGCACCACAGACACTATAGTGCTAAGGGATACATGAGGCAAATGTCTACAGTGATTGACATTTGCACATTATGTGGTTTTAGCCAATTGGATGTGTGCTGTGTGGGACAGGCCTCATGATGGGAGGCTCTGTGTCACTGTCTGTCACTCTCTTCCACTCATCTATGTATGTGTAATTTTGGCCTATTATAGTGTGTTGTGGATATGTGTGTGCATTCCTATCCAATGTGTGTGCAAAGCATGTCTGGTGTGTACTGAGGAGTGTGTGCACAAACATCTGTGACTGTCAGATATGTATAGTCTACTGTTGCTGCCAGATATGTGCTTCATTTCTGTAAGTGTGGGAGCATGCCCAGTATGACCTTTCAGTATTTTTTTGTCAGACATGGGCTTTGTTTCTCTAAGTGTGGGAACATGCCCAGTATGACCTTCTGTACTGAATGTGTGAATCCATTCCAGGTAGGTTGTACCCCAGTGCAGGCATTTGTGTTCTACACCTACAGTTAGCAACCTGCGGGATATCTGTAGCTTGGTTGACAATATGAGGTCAATATGGTCTTGGTGTTAGCAGAGATATTCAGACATATGTACTGTTTTACACTGTGATGTTTTATGTCATCAAGTACTGTCAGGTATACATATTTGCTTGCAGTAGTGTCCTGGGGAACAAAAGGTGAATGCAGCTGTGTCCAGTATTGTGGTCTGCAGCCTACATATTCTTGCACAATCATGCCATTCTGTAGGGGAAGCTGCAGACACTTGCTGATGGGTCTGTGTAAATGGTTCAGCACCTTGGTACATTGGAGGCTGAGGATCTCATGCTTGTACATCCATCGACGTGACAGTATGGCCATATCCTGCTGCGGCCATACCTCACAGCTGTACAGATTTACATGGGTTACCCAGAGGCAGGGGTCATAATTCTGGACATTACTTCTTCACATTGTTGTTTACGAGCATGTTTGTAGCCATCCATTCCTGTGTTTGCAGGCAGGGATAGTATGTGCACATGGCTGAGTTTCAGACTTCACACACTCCATGCCGTCCATGCTCCTACACCCCTCTATTATTCTATCCCCTTCAAAACATTATGCAAACATTATCTGATAAGTTCCCTATAGTTATCACCTCATCCAAGCAGTAATTTGGTGTTGGTCCACAGTTCATGCAGTAGGACATGGTGGACATGTTACAGGGATTTGTCCACGTAGCCTTGCATTTGGGTTCTCTGGACTGTGTTATGTTGTTATTTGGGAGTCCATGACATAACATGCATTGGCAGTACGGGTGAGATACAGGCTTTTGGTAGAGGACTGTAGGCCATTTGGTAGTGATGCTGGCCAGCTGTAGCAGGCCATTGCATTGTTTCACTCCTACAGTCCCAGACTGCAAGAGACTATATTCCACTGGGGTGACAGGGTAGGCATGCAAGGTGTTAATGCAAAAACTTTCTGTCATTATCGATCCAGTGGTGTGGATGCTGGCAGGGTGCTGCTTACAGCTAGGGGCATACCTGTATGGGAAAATTGTTCTGCATGCTGCATTCTTTGGCTATTGCCATAAAGAGTTGGGGGTCATATTGTACTCATTCCCAACAGCAGGGATAAGACCGGAAAGGTACTTGTGGGTGATCGTGGGGTGAGCTAGGTGCACAAAGGTGGTGCCTCAATGGATCCTGGAAACTATCGCACCATAAGCCTGACTAGCTTGGTCTGCAAAGCTATGGAAAGGATCATCATGGACCTCATAAATAAAGATATTGGGGACCTACAGACACTGGATCCTACCCAGTTCGGCTTTGTTAAGGGCAGATCCTGCCTCTTAAACCTGGTCAATTTCTTTGAAACAGTCACCAAGGCCATTGACGAGGGGAAGGTGGTCCACACAGCCTACCTGGACCTCGCAAAAGCCTTCGATACAATACCCCACTTGGGCATTATAGATACGCTCACCAGCTTAAATATAAACACCTATGTCACTAGATGGGTTGCAAACTGGCTCAAGGACAGAACCCACATGGTTAGAATTGCTGGAGCCATGTCAGACTCCAAACCAGTTACAAGTGGCGTCCCACAATGCTCAGTCCTGGGACCTCTCTTGTTCGCTATATATTTCTCGGAGGTACAGGCCAACACAGAAGGACTGTGGCTGACCAAGTTCACAGAAGACTGCAAACTAGGTGCCATAATCGACTCTCCAGCAGACACAAGCATCCTACAAAAGGGCCTCATAGAAACAGACAACTGGTGCCAGAGCCATGGCCTCAAGTTAAACGCCAAAAAGTGTATAGTCATCCCCTTTGGCAAAAACAAAGTGCCCACAAAATACCACATAGGTGGTAATCCATTAAGTACGGAAGAAGTAATTAGGGACCTAGGGACCCAAGTTGATAGCAATATCTCATTTGAAAACCACATGGCCAAAGTGGTTAGAAAAACATTTTATATAGCCCACCTAATCATGAAGGGATTCACATCTAGATCAGGGGAGGTCATCGTGCCTCTTTACTCATCCCTCATCAGGCCCATAATTGAGTACAATGCCCCTTTTGGGATGTACCTTGCCAGACACCTGCAGCAACTGGAAAGACCCAAAAGTACCTCACCAAGAGGATCAAAGGGCTCAAACAGATGCCATATGCTGCCCGGTTAAAGAAAGTCCAGCTCTACTTAGTGGCATACTGCCTGCTCAGAGGTGATCTGTGCCTGATGTATAAAGCCATGTCCAACCCGGAATTAATGGACATGCTGCACCTCAGAAAATCTAAATCCCATCGAGCTACGCACTCGAGAGACTTGAACCTCAGCACTGTAGGGACAGATTCATAACCCAGAGGCTCCTTTCACTCTGGAATAAAATCCCAGTCCAGGTTAGGCAGAGTCCCTCATTGACTCTCTTCAAGAGGAATCTTGATGAGTAGATGGGAGATCATAGGTTTACCCTGGGTATCACTTCTGTGTCACTGTTAGATAGAAGTACAGTATACTAACCTCAAAAAAGGGCATAGCAAAATTCATTTAAAATGGGTGGCGAAAGCCAAACACACTCTGGCTAGGCTTATAAATGCCCTAGGGCAGATAGCCTAGTATGAACCTATGAACCTATGTGTGCTATGAACACTACTTGCATCTGACTCACAGATATTCATGGGACATTCCACTTATGCTAGCTTGTGCAGGGACATCAGCAGTTTCTCAATACTTCATACCTGTGACCTTTGTGGTCTGACAGTGTTTGGCCAGGTGACATCGGTATTCCATACTACAAACCCAAATAATGTGCTGCTAATCTGTATGTACAATTCTAAAGGTGAGTCCATTTGACAGTAACATATTATACTCTGTCTGTCTGGGGTAGTTCCTCCTGTGTACTGTTTGTACGTCTGTGACCACATTCATGCCATGTCCATCTTTCAGATGGTGACAGATATTACTTCCAAACATTTACAATGGCTTACTGCTGGAATGCGTTTGACTGGGATGCATTGTTTTTGGCACTGCATTTGTGAGAACTTGGCTCTGTCATTGGCAGTACTGGCCAATGGCCACCAGGACAAACTGCACCATGCCTACATACTGACCACTCTCACACAATATACAACACAAAGCAACCTAACGCATGCAGCCCTGCATATTGTACACATGCTCCAATCTATCCTTCTACTTTGGCCAGCTCAGGTAATTTGTGCTCCACTGTTATTATACCTACACATACATGTTACTACAATTCTACATAGGATTGGGGGGCACACTTGACACTTGTACACATTTGCTATGACTGTACTGGTATTTCAGGTACTCCATTTCATTCTGTATTTGGATGTATCATGCTGACTAGAGCATATCAGTGTACTACAGGTCTTAGGTTTGACTGACCTACATTTCAGTTGCAGACTTCTTACCCTTCAGAACTAACAACCCACTGCCTGACCTGTTATAGTCTGTCTGTGTAGGTCTGGAGGGGGGATGTTCTCCATAGCCATCAGTCAGAGGCCTTAGCACAGACTTTGTTTGTGTTTGTCTGCACCTGTCCTGCTGGTTGAGCCTGTTGTTGGGTATGTGAGTCTCCCTGACTGGCATGTGTGTGCCCTAAGGACACACATGGGGCCCGCCACATTTCCTGCAGTGAGTTTTGTCACCTTGTCTAGTAGTGGCAACTGTGGTGACACCAGTATTTGTTACAGATTTCATGCTACCACTGCAGGTGTCTACTATCTGCTGGCATCCCATTCAGCCATCCAATTCCATTGCATGCTCACATCCATACCATAGATGCAAGTAACAAAACATATTACTCCATTCAGCAATTGATAGGGAGAATGACTTACCATGTGGCTGTGCCAGTATTGAGGATGGTGCTGGAGGGATGACTATGTTGGATGCACATAGAACACTCCCTATTCATGGTTAAGCACAGATAGTGTCATGTTTGGCATCCCATTTACTGTATGTCAGAGAGAAGTGTCATTCCCTAGCTTCCTACCATGTCAGTGTATGTGCTATGCATTGCATCTTTGCCATGACCTGGGCATACTGGGCTTGCCTCATTCTGCCTTCTAGGGCAGGCTCAGGTTGTTCCTCCTCTGAGTCACTCTGTGCCTGTGCAGGCCTTGGCAATAGTGGGGGGCTGTGTGGCCCTGCCCTGTGCTGTTCCTGCTGCAGCAGTTTCTGCTGGATCATATTGTGTAGCATGGCACATACGATGACAATTTGGGTAAATATAGCTGGTGAGTACTGCAAGGCTCCACCGGATATGTCCAGGCACTGGAACCATGACTTTAGCATCCCAAACACACACTCTATTATGATTCTGGTCTGTGCATGTGTCTCATTATGGAGTTCTTGTTCTGGTTTGTATGCATTTCTGATGGGTGTCATCAGCCATGGCTCCACTACGTAACCAGCATCCCCCATTTAGGTGGCTGTAAGGGATGTCTCCATTGGCAAATCTCTGGTACAGCTGTGTCATATGCCAAATGTGGGAGTCATGATAGCTTCCAGGGCAGCCAGCACACACATTCATTATAATGGCCAGGGCATCACACACAACCTGGCAGTGGATGAATGGCAAGCCCTTGCAGTTGATGTATACCCTACCCCATTCACTGGGTGGTGATTTGGTGCATATGTGTGTCCAGTCTATAGCACTCACTACCTCAGGGTATTCTGCTATTTGGTGGAAGAGATGCATATTGCTGTTCAACGCCTCAAGGCTGTTGTGGAAATATATGTGCTCACTGGCATGTGCTGACATGGCATCTAGGAACTGGTGTAGTACCCTGGATGCTGAAGCCTGTGAGATCCACATGATATCCCCAGTTGGCCTTTGGAAGGTACCTGTGGCTAGTATTCTTAGGCTACACATACCTTGGTATCCACTGGGATGGGCTCCCCTCTGTTGGTTCTGTGTGTAAGGTATGGCCGACACAACTCAACAATTTTCTGTAGGAGGTCCCTGTCCACCCTATAGTGCTCCACTATCTCCAGTTCATGTAGCCCCTGGTAGGTTACTCTGGGTCTCTACATTCTTCTCCTTCTCCTCATTGCACTGTGGGTTGGTCATCAGCATTCTCATCCTCACCAACCTCAGCATCATCCACATGTTGATTTATGATAGGTGTTGCATTTTGTTGCTTTTGTTTGGTTAAATTTCCCTGCTTGTGTACACCAGTGGTGTAGAGTTTGTGGGAAAAACAGAGGGAAAGGTGTTTGCATAGTTTATAGTGGTGTGCTGGGCTGGGCTGCTGCTTGTGTAATTGGCTGATTCTGATACATTTCACCTGCCAGCTATGCTAGTTCTCCTTGATTACCTTCTTACTGCTGTTTTCCCTTCCCATTGCCTTCCTATTTAAGCCCAGGGGTGTGCCACACAAACACGGTGCTCAGATGTGCATGAAGCTGCTATTTCCTGGTTTATTTTTTTTTCCTTTAAAACATGGTGCATGGCACACACACCTGCTTAGGCAATGTAAAGAGTGCTTGGCAGCTTTAGACACATCCCCTTGCTTAGCTCTGCTAATCTAAGGGCAAACCTGAGCCACAGGGCTCCAATAAGCTTACAGTATGCCTGCTACACCCCTCTATGATGTCAGCTAGCTCTTGCAACATGGTCTTCCTACAACTACACGGTTAGGTGCAGGCTAGCCATGAGGGGGAATCTGGGATCCAGTATCATTCCCCTCATTTGCATAGGATTGCCTGCTAATGCCTAGTTACAAGTCTGACACTGAGCCTTTCCCCTTAGCAACCACTACTCACTGGCCATGTTGTCTTCTGCCTGCCATTGAGTATAATGGCAAAATTGTGATTTTGGAGAGAATGCTTATTTCAAGTTTTGTTTTAATTTTTGGGCCGATCCCGATTGCGCGCCGCTGCCCTACACTTAAACAGCCGAAATCAGCCAAAAAAAAAAAAAAATAAAGGTTATGTTTTTTATTTTTGCAACTGTTTTCCATGCCACTGGCCATATATTTGGCCATTGGTATGCTTTACACATTATATATACCATCTATTTGGAACTGTCATGGCTCCATTTTGTAGTTTGCAGAAATGTACTTGGTTACTAACCGAGTACATTTCTACAGATTACACTGGTTCTGCACGGCCGGCTGCCAGCTTCCTGGATTGCAAACTCACCTCATTTGCATGGTTTTCACCTGCAAATTAGGTAATTTGCATACAGGAACTGTATCCGTGCAGGAATAGTGCAGGAGCACTCGTGCACATCACGGGAGCTTATTCCTGGATCTCTCGGTGGCCATATTGCCTCCAGCAGCTCAGAGTTTGCTGAATCCTTGGGTATGGGTCAAAAGGGGGGGTTATTTTGGTCCTTGTGGATTTTTGGTATTCCAAACAAGGTCCCAATAATAAGTTTTTCTATCAAACAAAAATTATAAGTATCAAAATTTAACTGCTCATTCATAAGATTGTCATATAAAAATTTTTTTTTTTTTTATTTTCTTTGCATTTCAGCTAAACTAATCTGCTGGTATTCTTCTGTATTACTTAAAATGTTTAACATACTGCTAACATATTGGTCGGTATTCATTACTACTAGTCCCCCTCCCTTGTCAATTTTCATTATTCTGAGTTTCTGATTATTTTTTATTTCCATCAAACATTTTCTTTCATCACTTTCATATTAAAATATTTATAATGTTTACTTTTTGCTAATACAGCTCCAATTTCAGTATCATAGATGTCTTTAAACACTTTCAATGTATTTAGCAGGGTCAGATTAAAACAAGAAGGTTTTACAAACTTAGAAACACTAGTCTGCACATTAGCCTCCGATTTACTAATCTTCCTTGCAGGACTAGCTTAGTCTTGCATGGAAGCGACCGTTTAGGAGTAGGACGCAGCGCGCCATGCATATTAATGAGGTGTGCTGCCCAAGCTCCTAGGGTTACACGGAGTATGTAAGAGTGCAGTGGGCATGCCTGAGAGCAGATACCTCAGAATAAACACGCCGCCACAATGTAGAGCAGCAGAAAGAGATATGCAATGAGTGAGACCACTCACAGGTGACTGCATATCCCCACCAACAGTCCCCCTTGTGTACAATAGCAACAGCAGATATAAATAAAATGAAGAAACCCACTAATTTTTTTTTTGTAAATCCAATTAAAGCTAACCATAGGTGCGTGGGTGTGCCCATCACTTAGCTACAGGTAATGCAGCTTAAATGGCTGAAGAGGATAACAAGGAAGACATACACAAATACAACATAGCAATAGTGTAGTGGGCAGAGCATTTGCCTTACGAGCAATCAGTCCTGGTTCAAGTCTCACTGTACCACATTCCATTTTACATGGCAAAGCACATTATGAGTAAAATGTATGTTGCGTAACTCACTAAATAACATATTTTTGTGAACTGGAGAGCTGCAGTAAATGCACATGTGAGGTGTCAGTGTCATAATGAATAAGGCACTAGTAAGCAGGTGTAAGAACAAATAAGCAGTAGTAAGCATATTTAAGAACTTGTAAGCAGGCTTAAGCCCATTTGCATGGCAGTAAGCAGTGCCCACACTGCTTAAGCAATTCTAAAGCTAACACTGTGTAAGCATATGTAATGGCAGTTAGCAGTACTTACCATCACGCAAACCCACTTACAACTGCTCAAAAGTGCCTTAATCACTCTGTATCCAATGGCCATTGTTCTGCCCATCAACAAAATAAGCAGCCATGCAGGTCTTGAACTCTATACACCATAGTCCCAGTTGTCATCCACCAAGCCATCACAGAAGTACAGAAAAATGAGGTAGTAGCAAACAAGTCCTCTAGTAGCAAACAAGTCCTCACCATAGTATAACCAAACTGAGCCCTGTGAAAGGAATCAGTATACAGTCATATGTACCATAACCCACTACATAACATAAATATGTGAACTAGAGTACAGCAGTAAGCCCAAAAGTGAGGTGTAACTGTAACAGAGTGTAGAAAGAGTGTACGTACACATTAATCATGGATATCAAGCAGATATATAAGATGTAATGAATAAGAAATCAATGCCAAAAAGGAAATATAATGCAAAGTGTAATGTAAGCAACGCTAAGCATTGCACAGGTCATCTTAGGAGGTGTAATCAATATGGAGACCAGCTAACTCATTATGCCCAGTAGTATACCCCTATAAACAATGCCAACGTTAGATAAGCAGGTTTGCCCATAGCTTAGCCATTTCAAAACTGGCCAATCACGGAAAAGTGCGGGAAATCGGCCCTACTTAAAGCCAAGAGGTGGGAATACATCTCATAACTGGTTGTAGCATCCCCTTGCAGGCACTATGGCAGTAAGGGAAGATGGTGTGTACTTTCGAGTGCAGTGCTGGTGCATCCAGGAGTTCAAGGTCATGGCAGGAATCCTTGTCAAAGACCATGCTCAGCGACTGCTGCAGGGCCAGTACCAGGGTTCCCAATATTTGGCAGAGGCCTTGGACCATCTTGCCCATGACCTTACCGGTGCCACTGGCATACCCCATACTTGTGAGCAGGGCAGGCACCACTATGCCAACCTGAAGCAACATAAGGGGGACCTCTTGTAGGACTGGCTCCAAGAGGCTAGAGCGGCAGGTGATGTTCCAGCCATGTGTAAGTATCACCCCAGAATGTGTGTAATAATTGCCAGCTCAGGTATATCATAGATATGTGTGGCTATATATTCCTCTTATGTCCCCCACAGCTGCAACGGAGTGGGTCGCAAACCAAGAGGCCCACATCTATCGCCTGGCGAGGTTGCGAAACCAGGCAGGTCAGTAATACTCATGCATTTACTGTCATAGGAAATAAAACTAAAAGTAGTAGTAAATTAATTGCCTGTATAAAACCTGTACTGTTCAAGGCAAGTATTGCATACACTAGAGAATCTGGCAGGAAGAGTCTCATATTGTTTGTATGCCAATAAAAGTATAATATCCTGACAAAACAGGTCTAACTGCTGGACTGAGTGTGTATATTCTGATATCATTTGGTAATGTAGATTTGCAATCATGCAATAGTACTGTTATATTAAGCACTGCTACCCACACCATGCACCATAAACTAAATGTGTAGGAATGCCTGTATATGACAGGTGTAATCCCCAGAGGCCAGTTAGTACAATTGAGAGACACATAGACAGTAAGCAGGGAAAATGCAGACAACAAAAAATGAACAGCACATGCAACTGAGATGTGAACTGGTGCTCGTTTAACACACACAGCCACGGTTCGAATCCTGCCAGTGGTAGTAGTCTGCATACAGAATCATACCCCACAACTGTACAGATATGTCCAGAATGTCTATTAATGTGGCCCATATCTATTGCCTATCAAACTGTCCCCCTGGGAAATCAGTGAGATGATCCCATACGTATAGGCAGCTAACAGGAAATACAACTGATTGACACACAGGTATGAGAACAAAGCTGACACACAAGCAACTCCCCAATACCTTATGTGACTATCAAGCCATGTATGTCCCATTTACACCCAAACTTGTCAAGCTGTGGTCAGAGTGTGTACAGTAACAGAGTGAGATGTATGTGCATAATAGTAATGTGGGATCTGGTACTGTTTGTGGGAACAATCAGGTAGTGCTAATAAACATTCCTCCCACAGGTCTGTCAGACACCAACACTGTGGCGAGAAATACAAGAATGATATGCATTTGCTCTGAATAATGAGGTATTACACATCACTATCACTGTCGCCCACACTGTCCTACATAATGGCCTAGGAAATCTGTATATGAGTGTTGTAATACAAGGTCAGAATGCATAAGCACAGGGGATTAATAAGACAGAAAGTAGATTGGAGATATACAGCAATATCTATATAGCAGACACAACTGTGATGGACAGTGTTTAAGTTGTAGCAGACACAGCCATGGTCTGAATCCTGGGAGTGGAATTAGACTGCATACAGATTCATACCCCACAACTGTACAGATGAGGCCAGAATGTCCAGTATATGTGCTGTCTGTCCCCCTGGTAAGTCTGTGGGTTGATCCCAGATGTGTAGCCAGCAAACAGGGAATACAAGTGATTGCCAAACATCATGAGAACACACCTGTCACTGTAGCAACCCCCAAAACTGTTAGGAGAGTAATATTTCAAGTATGTGCTATCTACACTCCCATGTTGTCAAGCTGTGACCAGAGTGTGTACTTTAACAGAGTGAGATGTATATGCATAATACTAATGTGTAATCCGGAACTTTGTGTAGCAACAGTCAGGTAGTGCTAACAAACATTGGCCCCACAGGTATGTTGGATACGAGCACTGTGCTGAGAAATACAGACCATTATAACCTGTACTGGTACTGTTCATTCTGGTATTATAGGGAATTGTATGTGATGCAGTTTCTCTGACTAATAAAGTATCACTAGTCACTGTCATACACACAGTGCTACATAACATAACTGTGTAGGAAAGCATGTATATGTGTGTGTCAGGTCACTAAAGGTGCAAGAGGGAAATATTCTAGATATGTCCCAGCACACCAGCATGTGGTCAACACATGACCAGAGTCTGTTAAGAAGGAGTTGGATAGCTATGTGCAAAACAACAACCCAGAATCCAGGAGTATGTGTAGAAACAGTTAATTAGTGATAACAAACATTCCCTCACAGATCTACCAGGTAAGAGGTGCATACTGCAGGTAAATATGGTTCATGTGTAATGATAACGACAGCCATATCACGGACCAAACTAAGGCTATAGGGTGGTGTAGTGTAGTAAGACTTGTAAGGTACAGCTAACGGCACTGACTAGGAAAGTAATGTGGACTACAGGAATATATTAGTTGTTAATTGACACCCCCCCCCAACCATATCTCCAACAATAATCAACATACCCAACCCAAATGGTATTCAATGACTCTGATAATGTCCATTTGTTTGATAAATATGTTCATGGTTCCCATGCATGTGCTATATTGAATAATTCCAAAATTGGTGGCATGGTGCCATCAATGTACCTGCATGCTGTTCCTATTACCACTGCGGTCCCATATATGCATGTGCTCTGTTTGCTATGCAACTGTTCCATATCTGGTGTCTGGGATAATGGGAATATCTATTCATGCTGTTATACCTAACCCTGGAATGTGTTGACTATTACTAACCAACAAATGATGATGTAATCTAAACACTATAGCACGCTTGGGAAGGCTGGTCCCAGCAGACCCACCTGTCCCACCTCAGCTGGCCGTGGCACCGGGCACCAGCATGTCTGAGGCCCAACCTGGGACCTCCCTGTCCGTTAGTCCTGAACCACCTTCAGGTGGAACTGCCTCAGGGGATGGGGCTCACCACCCCCCCCTGGGAGTGGGTGCAGACAGGCACCTGTCACCTGCCAGGTCAGGGTCATGATGTGTAGCAAAATCAACGAGTAGTTTGGTGATGTTCTCCACCAGCTCGAAGGCCATGTGTCATGATTTGAGAGTCAGCCTGGCTCTGAGACTCAGCCCCCAGCACAGCCACCTTTGGGGGTGTGAAGGTGCAGTGGTGACTGCCCATGGGTGGGGACTTCAGTCCCACTGTTACCACTAGGGGGCTTGTGGGCTTCCATTATCCCAACTCCCCTCCCCATCAAGGTGTTTACCCCCCACATGTGTCATATACTGCCCCTGTATGCATCTTGTTTGTCTTGTCTGTTAACCTATCCAACCTGCCTCCCCAAATATACCTACTACCCCTCCTCAACATCCTACTATCACCTAAAAAAAAGGGCAATCTGTTTCCACAAAAAAATCTCACCCCATATATAGCTGTCCATTTCGCACATGTGTCCATTGGACACATGTAATCTGGTCTAATTGGCATCACAACTTATTATTGTTGTCATCACACCCCTCCCAGGCATTTGAGTGTCCAAATCTACCTCCAAATACAGTGGATATGCACAACTGTTACTGTAGAAGAAATGGGCAGCTATGGACCTTCCCTACACCCTCCCTGCACATCCCTGGCTATTTTCCCAGCTGTCTTTCCCTCTTTGTGCCCCATTTTTCACCACTTGCCTATCAACTCCTTTTTCTTTTCTTTTAAAGAAATTAGCGCAGGGGTAAGCGGCGGTAAGCACTTTTAAGCAGCAGTAAGTGGGTTTAAGCCTGTTTGCATGGGGGTAAGCAATGCCTAAACAGGTTAAGCAATTTAGCAGCTAACTGCATATAAGAAACTGCAACCGGAAGTTAGCAGTGCTTACCTCCGTGCAAACCTGCACAAACCCGCTTACAACTGTTTTAAAGTACCTTAATCACTCTGTATTCAAAGGCCCGTGTTCTGCCCAGCAACAAAATAAAAAGCCTCTGCCCGGCTCAAACCCAGGACCCTGCACACTATAGCCAAAGTGATTTACCACTAAACCAGGCCTGACACATATAAATCTGATGTTTTCAGAAACATATCATCCAGCCCAGTCATGCAACAGTACAGAGAATGTGCTCCAACATTGAGATGTATTGTGTGTGTGTAAATATATTAATATCTAAATAGATACAACATATCTATCTATATATATATATATATATATATATATATATATATATGGATCCAGGTTAGTACATCGACAACTGAGAAGATCGACATCCACTTCTCCGACACGAAAACACCGACACATGAAATAATCGAAACTGCAAATCACAGACATTTAACAGGTAACGGGTTTAAATTTCGCTAATCATGCCTACCATAAGGACTAAGTAATACAATGATCGTAACACATGCATAACACTGCCACACTTACTAAAACATGGTAGGCATGATTAGCGAAATTTAAACCCGTTACCTGTTAAATGTCCGTGATTTGCAGTTTCGATTATTTCATGTGTTGGTGTTTTCATGTCGGAGAAGTGGATGTCGATCTTCTCAGTTGTCGATGTACTAACCTGGATCCATATATATATATATATATATATATATATATATATATATTTAGAAATATATACATATATATATAAATATATATGAATATATGTACATGCAAATGCCTACATCAACACATATATATGTCTACACTTATATGTCTACATATACACAGCAAGTTACATATATGTACGCAGATATATATCTATGTAGGTATATATGGACATAGTTTTATAAATATATATATGTAAGCAGATATATTTTATATATATATATATATATATATATATATATATATATATATATATATATCTATATATTGCCATACATCTGTACATAGCAATGGTAGATTAAGTAAAACATATATGTCCACATGCACCGTTAATGGGGTTGAGAGGCCCAAAACAATATATGTCTTGTACAAATAGGCATACCACCACAGCCAAACACTACCAAGTGTTGCAAATCCCATAACCAGGACCTGAAATAACATGGGCACAAAATGTTAACAGTACTACATCCCACCTGTATGATGTCAGGCTGGCATTGGTAACATATCATGCAGTACAGTCTGGCTCCCATAGGAAATGTAAAATGTGGAAACTATCAACATCCCCAGGATAGATATACACAGACACATATATATATATATACATATATATATATATATATATATATATATATTTATAAATATATAAAGATATATACATTTAAATATAGATATATATATATATATATATATATATATATATATATATATATATATATATATATATATATATATATATATATATATATATATATATATATATATATATATACACATATGCACACACACACACACACACACACACACACACACACACACACATATAAATATATATATATGTATATATATATATATATATATATATATATATATATATATATATATATATATATATACATGTGACTACACATACACACACAGAGATATGTACAGTAAGATACATATGTAGAAGGTGCACACAATATGGAACAGCCACTATGCCTACAGTTAACACCTTAACATCTAGACACTGTATGGGCCACCTTTACAAATGACAATTGTTGCCTGCAACATATACCCACAGAGAGGTCATAGGAAACAACACCACACACAGGTTTGCAATAATGGAAACCCTTTATTTGTGTACTATTACAATTCTATATGCCATGTCATATAGCTGTTCAGACACTGACATCCATGTAAACAGAGTAATATAACAGTGAAACAGTTATACTAATACAGTAGTCTGGAAAGATTCACAGCTGTTGCTGTCCAGGCCAACCCCTTCATATTGTACTATAGTAAAGACAGACTGGACCACAGGGTACCAACCAATCAACACTAAGTAATGCAGGTGTACAGTTCAGCAGCCTATATCTACACTCTGTACAAAATCACTAGGTGGTAAAGACTTCAGTTAACTAAATAGGATGTTACTGCTGCATAACAAGGCATAACTGACACCATCACAAGCACACTGACAAACAGAACAGTTTGTATGGCAGGAGGCAGTAGGCCTACATTAACCCAATTTATGTAAGTAATGTAAATATAGGTGAAGTATATGGTACTGTACATCCAGATACATTAAGGCAGCTCACCCCTGATATCCCCACATTTTGTAACAGCCTAGGTCATTTATGGTGCGTCCCCCCTAGACTCAATAATACAGGGCCATATACCACTGTTACATACACTGGCCTCTGGATTGCATAAGGGCACACATGTATTGTGTAGGTGAAGCCCACACATATATGGCCCCAGCCCCATCATATGTGTGGAGAATACAAAAGCAGTGGACTGATGGCAGCAACAGCAGTGTGATATACTCACAGCTCACTACAGTGCAAACCATGACAGCATGCCATATGTGCAAAGCTTGGTATGTAGGTAGAGAACACAGGCTGGAACACAGGCCCATATGTGGAAAACTGTTGCCATACACTAAGTAAGTCACTGGTGTTACAGGATAGTCTGCAGCATACCCTTAGTCATGGAATTGAGGTTAGAAACATAAATGGATGTAGCCATGTACTGATAGCACTCAACACACACACACACACAGCCAGTGAAATATCTGACACAGGACTTGTGTGGTTGACAGACAGAACATGACAGGCACACCTCTGGCCACCAAGAGGATAGGCCTACAGTTGAAAGCTGCGCAGACAGACTGCAGCCCAAGGTAACCTAGTATGTACACACACACACACACACACACACACACACACACACACACACACACACACACACACACTGTAACACCAGTACTTCACAAAGCATAACACAACTGTACTCACACTCTTGTCTGTAGTTCTGGAACCTCCTACAAATATGTAGCTGGCCTAAGTTTGCTGGTTCTCCTGTAACAGGTATTGCTACCTGCTGTCTGTAACACTGATGCCCAAACACAGGAAAGATGTCCATCATACAGAAAAGGTAAAGGGACCACGGCCACATGATGTAGGAATTTATAGTAGGTGGTCGCCATGACAGTGGTAATTGGAAGTACTACACAGCAAGTTGCATGCAGGTACGAAGTGAAGGACACTGACTGGTGCACAGGCCATCACCTGATCATGTGCATCACCTACTAAAGCCAGGCTGCAATCTAGAGAGAGAGAGAGAGAGAGAGAGAGAGAGAGAAATCTGCCATTAAACAAGACATCATTCCCACAACAGATAATAGTATGTAGTACCTGGTCCATCATAATGGGATAGATGATGTGGAATGAGTTATATGTGCCCTCAGGTGTTACTGTGATGATGTTCAACTGAACAATTGCTATGGACAATGTCTGTCCCTGTGGGTAGTGGACCGTAGCCATTAACTATGTAGGTCAGCACTGACAGACAAGATGTAAGCCATCATAGTGTGTGTTGTATAATGGGAAGTATGTATATTACGTGGCCAATAGCTCGTGGTGGAAGTAATGCCATTATGATGGACATGTGGGAGCCATGGCCCACCACTGGCAGGATACTCAGGTGAATCTGTAATGTAGCATGCCGGAATGCCATAGGCATGTAATAGGGTTACATGCAATCGGGTCCCACATATACCCCCCTAATGTCAGGCACTGTCCATATGTGGCACCTGTCTGTGTTGTACCAAGGCAGAACAGTGCAGCTGTGCAGGAAGGTGTTTTGAGATTGTGGAGCTGATGTCTGAATGTACCCCACATATAGGTATGCATATGTGTACATATGTCATGTATATAATATATAAAGATATATATATGTATATCAGCATGTATGCCCAGAAATATACATATACCCATGTGTAGACATATATATATGTGCACATATATACATCACATATATCTACACATATATAGATATATACCTATATGCACATGTCTACATATATACAAACACACACACAAACATATATGTATGTAAAGACATGTCCCCTATATCACTACCACAGTGATGTGTGTTATGTGCCAGGCAGCAGCACACATAGCAATACACACAGATATCTACAGCTGGCAGTGTGTGCACCATGGATAGGTATGTCACATGTTATTCCCTTGTTGGCACCACATTGCCCCCATCTGTGAAGTATGCAATGGGAATATAGGGAAGTATGGCAGGCACACATGTGGATGTGGTCTGGATTGGTAGATATAGAGGACAGTCTACAGGGGTGGTAAGTGACAAATGTGGTGGGGAAACACCGTGGATGGTGTGTGTGTGGTCTGTTATGTGGATGCCCCATGGTCCCCAATATGGGAACAATGAAAACTGGCCTCCCACCCACTGCTACTCACAACAGCAGTCCACATCCTGAAGGTACCAGATCTGGGGGCTGAGTAGGAGGAGCATGTTGGCCCTGTGAATGTGTACTGGGTGCCTCAGACTGATGTAGCACATCCCTCATGTGTCGATGGAGCCCGGTATGGAACAGACCCTAGACCTGAGTTCAGGGGACTTGAACATGTCTGTGTGTGCCCTGGGGGGGACAACATCCCCTGGGTGGTTCCACCTGATGGTATTGCTGTAACAGTACATAAGGAGGCCCCAGGTTGGGACACACATGTGATGTTGCCAGGTATCATGGGCAGATGGGTGTGGAGAGGTGGATCTGCTAGCCAATAGAACATATACATGTTATTGTGTCACTGTTATAGAACATTTGTTGGTAGCAATAGAATACACAATCCTGGTTCATGTCCAACAGCATGCATAGATATCCCCAATAACATAGACTGTCAGATGTGCAGCAATCTCAGTGCAGCCATACCACTGGCATATATGTAACCATAGTGGCCCTGATAATGGCATGCAGGTGAATAGTCTGTAGCAGGCCAGCAATGATCATGTCCAGACAGGGTACATGGCTACAACCACATAGCAGAAGGCATGGTACAATACAATATCTGTCCAAATGGTAGTTAAGCTGTAGTCATACCTAATGAGTTGTGTGTACAGTCTGTTGAAGCTGATATGTTGGGGGGGGGTGACAGAGATGTGTATTACGAACTGTGGTAACCTTGCCATATGAGTTGCTCAGAACTGCTTCCATCTTTATGTCTTTCAGCCAATATGGCACATGCATGGTTGTCCACCTATTCCAATGCTGCGAATGACATGTTGATAGCACACATGATCCAGCACCATCTACTGCTGTTTGGCAGGCATGCACTTGAACAGCAGGAGTAGACCATCCTGTGGATTGACCTAGTCCACAGTGTCAATGATGTCAGACTGCACAACTGCAGTTATAAGCAGCTCCACCATCATTGTACTGATCTACTTCTCAATTCCCATCTGCATGCTGCTGCAGTCCACGAAGATCACCTCATCACAGGGGAGCCATGCCATTCATCCTCCCTGACATTTGTAGAGGAGCTCCTGGCCAGCCTCATGGCACCTGCCCATCCAGACCACCAACAACCACTGGACCCTTCATGGAGGTGGGTGTCACCCACACACCGGCCAAGGAGCCTGCAAGTAAGGACACAGGGCACATTAGTAGACCACTGTTGTTTAAGCATCTGCATTGGTACAGGTAGAACATGCATATCTGACATGTCATAGGTATATTGTGTTGCTGCATTGTAGTGATAAACAGACGGCCAGATGTGGTAGGATCATGGGAATGTACAGTTGATGCATGCTAGTACTGCACCCAGCCTGTAGCAGTGCCACAGATGTGGCTACTGACATTGCATCTCTCACCCTCTTATGTAGGTTCCTCCAGGATAACAACAAGTCAGCAGCCTGTAGCTGGTGAGTACATTTTATGCAGATGCTTGCCAACACACCAGGCATGTAGTGGTGATAGTATATTCCATGCAAACATCTAACACACCTACCCTGAATGCATGATGTACATGTGCATGTGCTGTTGCTGTGAAATGCACGGTCTCACATGAGTGACCATGATGGGGTATTGAAAGGGTATGTCAGACACCTGCATGATAACTAACATCCTGTCATTGCAGAATGTGTCCACAAGTAGTAACATACTGCTGGTAGACATGGCCTACAGTAGTGGCATGTTCTGAACAACACACATATACAGTGTAACACCAGTGTATATATCTGTAGAACAATGGCAACTGCTGCAGAGATACACTATGGCATAAGGAATTACAGTAGTCCACATTATCAGCTGGGTCTAGGCTGCAACATGTGGTGTTCAGTGTATGGGACACTGCAAAGTGACACATGTGTAGGGCTTACTTGTCTTGCATCTGCATGAAAGCTGAAGGAGAGGAGGTCTCATCATGACACACTAGTGCACTGCAGCAGGGATCCTAAGGATGGTAGGAATGTTTCCATCTGCACATAGTCAGATACAGGACCTGTGGCAGCCGTAACCCTACCCACACGGCAATAGCGATGGCAGTGTGTGAACTACATGGGATGTGTACATGAGTAGACCTTGCAATCATGCAGAATATGGGGACATGTGTAAGGCAGACTGAACATATACTGGCAAATGTAGGTGGTCCACGCTGGTATACCCCTGCCAGGAGCAGTGACTGCTGTAATATGCACAACATGAGGTGTGATAAACCGTCATGATAAGGGTGTGCAGACATATACCTACATGGTGTGTATGCATTGTGGTCAGCAGCCACACACCTAACACAATCTGTAGATGCTGCATGTGAAAGTACAGGACATATGTCACATACCGGGCTCATGTACTGCTAAGATATGTTGTGATGTGGTCCCATGGCAGATCAAGGAGGTGTGTGTAAAATCAATAAAGGTGTGTACACCCCTCATAGCCATGGTCTGCTCTGATGGTTGTCAGTGTAAGAGTATTGCAGTGGTCATACATGGTCTGTTGATGTTGACAGCTGTAAATCAGACATCAGGCATTCACCAATGACAACCGTCCACATATCATCCCAGGTATGTGTTGCCGAAAAGCATAGGGGCTGTGAGAAGTAAAGCTGACATAACTGACACAGTACTACACATTCCGCAATGGGTTGTACACCTGTGTGTTGTGGTGCACAATACATGGCAGGGTACAGAAAAGGTGCACAGCAATACTGTGTACATGGGTGCAGTTGTATCCAGGAGAAGGGCACCACCTAGTGACACAGCACATGCATCACACACATGTATACTGTTGCTAGCATGGATTGACTATAGCTGAACTGCATGCTGTTCTGTACCATATATTCTGCATGTTGGCAGAGAGGTAATAGGAGGACTGTGTGTACTATCATTGTGCAACCTCACCCTTGTGTGTGTGTGTGTGTGTGTGTGTGTGTGTGTGTGTGTGTGTGTGTGTGTGTGTGTGTGTGTGTGTGTGTGTGTGTGCATCCTTGTGGTTAGTTAGTTTGCCTGCAGGGTCAGTCTGGTTAAGTGGAGGGAGGTAGATGCATGTAGGATGCATGTGTGCATGAGTGTGTTTGTGTGTGTGGCCATGAATGCACATGTGTGATTGTGGGGTGTTCATACAGCTGTACCTCCCTTTGGGACCATGCAGTACATGGATATGGACTGCCACATTACTAACCAGGTATACCTGTCATGTGTGTAATCATGGGACAGCAAATAGTATACTATGGTCTGTAGCATAGAACAGGCATCCAGAGGGAAGGTAGACTCCAGGTACACACTTAATATCGCAGTCAGCAGAGAGGTCACATACAACCCACATATGCATCTCTACAGATGCATTGGGGAAGTACTAGTCAACACCAGGGAGTGTATCCAAATATTACAGTTGTCACATGATGGGCTGATGGAGTAGCATATCTGTCATATACTGAGCATTACATACACATGACACACCAGTGGGAGGTATTATGGATACAATATAGTAGTCCACACATATAAGGGCCATGCACATCATTTCTGGGCATACAGAGGGTGCATACCGAATGACAGCAGTGAGGCCATGTAAATTCACTACACACAAGTCAGGCAGGTAAAGTAGCAACAGGCATTGTGTCGTGGCTGCTTTTGTAGGCATTTAGAGGAGTGTGATGTTAATGAGTGGTATCAGTGTGTGTATGTTAACAAGTGTGATGCAGGATGGGGTAACACATGGACATATACGTAGGACTGTCTGTAAAGCCATGGACCGGTAGGTATTATGGAGGTGTGTGTGTGTGTGTGTGTGTGTGTGTGTGTGTGTGTGTGTGTGTGTGTACTGTTAGGCAATGATGTACAGGTTTTAAAGTGCATTTATTGATTTCCCCCACAGGTGGTGAGGTGGGTCAGGGTCCCTCCTGCATGCAATCTGATGTAATTGTCCATGCAGACACCGATGATGGTGATGACGATAATAATGTTGAGGCACAGGTGGGGTTGTCAGGGGCTGACACTGTGCCAACATTTGACATCCCCCTTTTAGCCACCCCACCACCACACACAGTTTCAGTGCCTATATGCACCTCATCACCAGTGGCCATAGTGGAGGGACAGATGGCGTTCAGTGGCAGTGCACATGAAAGTGTAGTAACCATGCCTACTGTGTCCGTTCGCAACAGGCATAGCCGGATGTCCAGCAGGCCACCCCATAGGCAGATGTCCCAGGGTGCTTGTGGTAGGGCCGCTGGACATCATGCCCCTGGCAGAGGTAACCTAGCTGCTACCAGCAGAAGCATGTTTCAGGCTGTCATGGTGGCTCAGGCACATATACAAGGTTACCACAGACAGGGCCTGAAGCTGCAGAGGGCTGTTCTTGCATTTTCAAATGACAATGCAGTGAACTGACTGGCACCATCCATGGATTAACTGAGTTCATGGATAGAAGGTCTGGTGAGATGATGGCCCTCATTAGCCATGGTCTGTCCGTGCTTGAACATGTGGTGGGAGTGCAGTGATGTCTGCATGGATGTAGGCCAGCAACGCCAACAGCTGGTAGTCAACATGGATGTGCCAGGACATCAAGGGGCTCCCATAGTGGCAATAGCAGCCCCGGCAGTGTGGGGGGTGTGCTGTCCACACCACAGCAGGCCACGTGCGCCTGGTCCTGGCCAGTCCCAGGAGGGACCTGCTACCGGTGGAAAAATGTAATCAACAGGTGAGAGTAGCACATGGAGACCTGTACCTAGATATGCCTGCAGAACCCCTAGCAGGCACAGCCCATGTGTCCGTGGCTGGAGGCAATGAACTGCACACCCTGCCAGGTATGGTCTGTAGCTGTCCATGAACATCTGTGTAGGGCAGCCACATGGCAGAACTGTGTGCATGCATACCCACACACTATGCAAACACACTTAGGGTAACCCCATACCTACACACACCACATCACCTTGGCCAGTTCCCCAGAGTACACCTCTCATCCACACACATGGTGGCAAATGTATGGCCCACCCTCGGCTTCTGGCAAACTAACACCACACCCTGTGCATATGATGATACCTGTGCCCCATCCCTGTCATCCATACCATTGATGCAGGGACAGGCTGATATGGTTCTGATGCACATGGTGACTGTACAACAGTGTACCACAGTACTGCAGTGTAACATGCTGTAGGGAGCAGAGTGTGAAGCATATTTGGCAGGTAGTATAGCCATCCAGCAATGATACCTTATAGTTGATAGTAACACTGGTTGGTTGTGGTCTCTATAATGTTATCCAAATGTGTTGTAGGTGTACATGTGTCAGCACTAGGATGCCCTGTGCATATGATGATACCTGTGACCCATCCCTGTCATCCATACCATCGATGCAGGGACAGGCTGATATGGTTCTGATGCACATGGTGACTGTACAACAGTGTACCACAGTATTCCAGTGTAACATGTTGTAGGGAGTAGAGTGTGAGTCATATTTGGCAGGTAGTGTAGCCATCCAGTAATAATGCATTATAGCTGTTAGTAACACTGGTTGATTGCAGTCACTATAATGTTGTCCATGTGTGTTGTAGGTGTATACGTGTCAGCACAAAGATGGTCTGCAGTCATATTGTACAATGGGGTATGTCACTGTGCTGACACCATGGCTATGACATACCTGGGGTACAGTCGAACACATTTCACAGGTTACTAAACCGGTTATTGCCTGTGCCACATAGACAGGTGGCCCGCTGAGGCGTGTATACCCTGCAACTTGAAGTACACCCATCCACACACACACACACACACACACACACACACACACACACACACACACACACACACACACACACACTGTTACCTGCCAATACTGGGACTAAACTCCTACCTAGCTATGTCGTGATACTGACGTGTTTTGCTTACATTGCACACACCACACAGCGTTTAGGGTGAGGTGTGTCCCAGGTTACATGGTACATGCAGAACATCCCCCAACATGTACAGTATGCTAATGGGGAATGTAATGGGTGTATTTGGATGATACGTAGTGTGACATACCGTCATATACACATTTACAAACACATAACAGCCAGACACAAATCTGAGATACCAGGGCCTATCGCTGCTAACTAACTTGACCATGTCTCCGATGTGTTACAGGTAGGCTCCACACATCACATGCATAACTGGCTTGGATTGTGGTAACAGTCACCTGTATGATTGATGGTGACAGTGGTAACCATAACGTGGTACATGGGACATATACCTGGTGTACCCTGGTGTAATAACAGTATACACAGCACCCACATTCCCCACTGGATATTGTACTCCCTGAAACCCATGATGACACTCTGCCATACCCATCATCACACATTGGCCATGACTGTGATACAACCCATAGTGTACCCCAACATTGCTACTACAGGGATATGTATCTCATGCACATGCCACAGGCATAGTAGGACGTCAATCAAGCGTAGGTTGCCTGTACATATCCCAGCTGGATACTTGCCATCTGCACATCTGTACAGGGACTGACAGTCATCAGCTTGGCAGGTAGCTATGCAGTAGCATGAGTGCGTTGACAGACTAGTAAGAGGTAATATACTGTGACACAGCTCACACACCAGGGAGGCCTCTGTGTCCAGCCATGCTCGCAGGTGTGCCTGTTGTCAGTACTACATTAAGCACTCTGCTTTTGCCTGGGTTAACACTGTCAACAGTAGTACTGCCATGATCCACTACATGCCAGTGAGACAGCACGTACCCTGGGCTACTACACCTGTATGTAACACATTCTCAGGGATAACAGTGCTGTACAGGCCTCATATATGTCTGTGTCTCACACATGACACTCGCACCACTTGCTACTGTAATGACAGCACATAGGTGCATGTATTGTACATGGCATTACCTCTACTTATTACAGGTTATCAGACTGGGTTGTGTGTCCTGGTTACCAGGGCTAAGCTATGCTTAGCAAGTATCAACATTGCCTACACTGTGTAAGTGCTTGTATGTTTACCCATAGCTTAGCACCACTTAGCTTCACACAAACCCATGCAAACACGCTTAAAGCTGCTCAAAACTGCAGTAACCGCTCTGTATCCAATAGCCCATGTCCTGCCCAGCAACAAAATGAACAGCCCTTGCAAGTCTTGAACCCAGGACCCTTTATACTGAAGTCACAGCACTTAAACACTATGAAGACTGTTGTTGCTTTACTAGTATAGCTGTCAGTACACATATTGAGTAGTATTGAACATTTGCATGTAGTTCCTACATTGTGTAGTCCTTGTTATTTATATGACTGTTGCATCACATATGTTTTATCATAATGTGCACATAGCAGATACATACAGTTAGATACATGTGGGAGGGTATACACAACTGTGACGTTTACTCATTACAGGAATATGGTTGTATACATATCATAAGTCTATTTATGTCTATATGTACATACACATGTATAATCATACATATGTCTGTATACACAAGTATATAGTGCTATATATCTATATATATATATATATATATATATATCTATATATATATATATATATATATATATATATATATATATATATATCTATACTTATATGGCCATGTGTACATCTCTTTGTATGTACATATGTATATATGGATCTAGGACATTTGCTCGACTGAGCAAATGACCAAAATCCAAATGGCCGGGTATACTTACGTGAAAGTACTTTTCACCGAAGAAGCACTTTCGCATAAGTATGACTGTTGCCAAGGTTGTACTACGGTGCGGGTAAGGGAAATTTCACTTTTCTCCACTGTAGTGAGGTCTCAGAGGGAAAATATTAAAGTAGGGGTGGTGTGGGAGACACAGCCCCCCCACATGGGCAGTGCAGGGGGGCAAAGCCCCCCTGCTAAAATGTAAATGTAGTGTTTTTTAGTTTTTGTTTTTGTCACACGCTTTAACGAAAGTGCTTTTTCGATAAAAGTGCTTTTGTTAAAGTGTGTTCGGGTTTTATGGATTGGGACGTTTGCTCAGTCGAGCAAACATCCTAGATCCATATATATATATATATATATATACAACCCAAAAATAGATCCAGCACTATTTAGGAGACATAGGCAGCAAAATGATATAAGCAGACTTTATTGTGAACACAAATCCCCTCCAGACCGGTTTCGCTGTGTATATATAGGTATATGTATATGTATAATATATGTGGCTACAGCTATATATGTATGCACATCCTATGTGTACAGATATGCCTAGTTATGTTGGTGTATATGTAGATATCTATAACTATATGTGCATACATATCTATTCTGATATACCTACTGCTGTCAATATATATGTAGGTATCCATACGTATATGTGCATATGTATCACTATCTGTATATATGTAGACATATATTGCTCTGTATATGTATATATCTGGGTGTGTATATGTATATCTATGTAAATATACATACCCATCTATATATGTTGATATGTATATGTGTAATTATATATATAGATATCTGGATAATTATATGTACATATATTTTCACCATATGTCCTGAACATGGAGTGTATCCCTACCTCAGTCCCTATAGTCCCAACTTTGTAGTGCAAAGGGATGTCAGGTATGTATAGCAAGTATATTAGTAGAGTATTGCTACTGTAATAGGGATTGTCTTCACAGACATGGTGTCTGGGGGAGGTCACATCTGCTTTTCACATGTGCGCCATTGGCTACTGACAGACATCCTAAGGACATCATAGTACAGTACCGCTGCTAGCATGTAATGCCCCTGTGGACTGCAGCAGAGATATTGGCCATTATATGTGGACACTCTGACACACTCTGAACAGTCCAAAGGTATACACAGAACTCCTTAGTGCAAAACATGTGGACCAAGCCTGACAATATGGATGTTAACAGTCATGTATATGGGTATAACACATAATGACTAGTATATATTTGCCCCCATAGGTTATACATTCACACACCCCTGTCTGTTATGACACATAATAACCACTGATACTGGGGTGGCTTGGCCACATACTACCCACTAGATATTAACATACATCTGTACAGCATCCCATTGCACTGTCTGACATACATGACTGTTAAGGGATGCCTGACAGCAGTACATCTGGCAAGTATCTGGGCCTGACATCTCACTGGGTAAGTACACTAAGCTGCTAGGCATGTAACAATGCACTGTGCAGGCTACAGGCAGACTGGCTCAACACTGGCCTACATCTCCTATGGGAGAATGCACATGTACTGCATTTATATCAGGCTCTACAGGCATGTCACAGCACAAGGTAAGATACCGTGTGTGAAAGTGCATAACCACAACCAATGTGAACACAGCCACAGTCACATATAGTAAGCTAGCATAATATTACAGTATATGGACTATATGTTCAACACCATCCTCGTATATGCCACTCACAGACTAAGCCTACATATACTGGGCCATTACACAGTGTGGTCTGATGACGGTCTGTGGTATGGGACATGTGCATGTGTGGACCTACAAACATGTAAGCCAATAAGGTAACATACAGTGGAGCAGCATGTAACATCAGATAGGATGGGACCTAGAACAATGATATCTACCACAGACTGTACACAGGCTAAAGTACATATTAACAACACACACACTGTCGACATTCATCATAAGTACACAGACCTCAGTACTGTACAAACAAGCACAGAATGTCCAGGTTATGTCATCAAATATAACCCCTACTGTACATAACGTGTAGCAGTCTGATATCTCACTGGCTTGTTATCAGATATGATGACACTAATTATGGTGTACAGCACATATGCACCTCTTAATGCATGACATATGTACAAAGGTTGACAGAGTTGTGGCTGGAAGCACATACACAAGGCCAATATTGACATGTTGCTGTGATAACCTCATACATTTACTGTTGTAACAGGGTTTGTTGCAACATATGTCCTATGAGGGATATGAAGTCAGTAACTGTCACGGCTTTCACCATCTACAGATTGCAATCCTCACACTACCTTCTGCAGTTCACAGATAGATGCTCGGTGGGTTACACATGAAACCAAAGGCACCACACACTGCCCACTCTGCAGATGACCCTACAGATGGGGATTCCTCATAAAGCATAGAACTGATATGGCAGGTATTAAAACATGTAGGACAGCCATATCCACACACACACACACTGTTAAACCAACATTACTCCAAATGCATTATAGCAACACTTACAGTCTGTAGTCAGGTCAGACACATCCCCCTCCTGTGTGTTGTCCTGTTTCCACAGTTTATGTTGTTAGAGGTAAATCCCCAATCCATCTGAGATGCTGTTTGCCAAACAACTTATCGAGTTCCTGCTCACAGTGAATGAAAAGGCCCAGCACCAACATGATGTTCCTAGATATTGGAGTGTGTTTCCATGTAATTGACTATGGGAATGTTACCAAAGTTGTTCCAAATGCAATCAGCTAGGAGAGGGCTGCAATTCATGCAGAGTCAATCAGCTGATCATGAGCATCACTTAAAATACACATGCTGCTGCCTAAGCAAAGCAGATGTAGTTCTCCACATAAACCATAGAAGGAGTGATAGAGGCAGACAGAGGCAAAGACAAGTCAGGAAGGGGTGGAGAGTAAAGCTTAAGCATGTCTGTGTCACACACTCACCAGCACAGGGTATGAAACTCCTGCCGACTAGAGAGTGCTATCACATTTCTATGCAGTTATTTGATGCACCACATAGGTTTCATGTTGTGGAGCCCTCAGAATGTATATGCAATGGTGAGTGACATCTGAAACAGGGATATGGTCGCTATACAGTAGGTGTAGTACACGTGCCTGTCTGCTTGAACAGGTGCCAACATCAACACAGCAACATTCTCACAGGGACACACACACACATTGACACACTTGGCAGGGCCAGGAAAACAACCCATCACTAGTGAGATTGCCACAACACATTACTGTGCAAGTATCACATGCATCACTGGGGTCATATGGAGGTTATATGGACAAAAGTTATGGGAGGTGTCTGATAGACAGCATGCTTCAGTATGCCACTGGGGATTGTAGTGAATGTGAATGTGAACATACGCATCATACAACACACACACACACACACACACACACACACACACACACACACACACACACACACACACACACACACACACACACACACACAGAATGCCAGTACTGACATGCATGGGTGCATTGATTCAAGGATGTGTAGTGGTCAACTGTGCCAGATGGCTATATAAGGCTAGGTGATGGACATCAGGCCATGTGACAATGGTCTGTATTGTGGCTCAGGGGTGTAGATTCTGGATTTGCCCACACAGGTGAGTATTGTATTCACCATCCAGTCACCTGGGTGACTATTGCATTAGGGCAATGCTGTTCATTGCTTGCCATGTATGTGTTCCTTAGTCCATGACATGGACAATGTCTGTGATGTGCACACTTCCCACATGCATGTACAGTGACATGTGGAACTGTACCTGGGGTGTCTGGCCCTTGTTGTGTACACATATTATCATCAGATGTGCGTGTCTTGGCCTCGTGTGGCAGGAACTGGTAATGGACAGCAGGTTTTCCCTGCACCTACATTGATAGCATGCTAATGGCATTCCCTGGTGTCAGTGGCATCTGTCCATACAGGGCATGTTTTCAGGCATGGTATGTCCTTTGTGGGTCACACTTGATGGCACCACAGGTGTTGCAGTTGTCCAGTGGGGAACATGGGGAAGGTGCACTGTCTCCATGTATGTGCCTATTGGACAGATGGGCAGGGTGATATGCCCTCTGTAGGCCACTGCAATCACTCCATAGTTACTATCAGTGGGCAATATGCAGTGTGCTACCAGCATAGCGGCTGTTGCCTAGGCAAGTGTGTGTGTGTGTGTGTGTGTGTGTGTGTGTGTGTGTGTGTGTGTGTGTGTGTGTGTGTGTGTGTGTGTGTGTGTATGAGGCATGGGTTGAGAATGTTCTCTGGCTAATACTAGGGTTGCTAACTTTGTTTGCCTGGCCTTGATGTCACATGTATGGGTATGGATCTGCACCCCAGCCTCACGGCTATTTCACATCTGTTATCCCTGTACGGTGGACAATACTAGGGCCACCATATAAGAAATTTGCAAAACCTGCTCCACATTGGGCCCAGTTGTTACACACTCACCCACCTCCACACAGGATATGAGTTATGAACACAGACACACACACGTCATGTCTGGGATTAGAACTTCTACCTAACTATTTTATTACACTACAGCAGTATGCAGTTATAGTACGCATCATGGAGATTAGTGGAGTACTCCTTCCCCAAAGGAGTATTTCACATTGGATGACATCAGCAGGATTGTCAAAGTAGGGCATTCAAATTGTAATGAGTGTGGCTAGGCTAAAATGCACTGCTCCCTACACAGACATTGAAACACACACAAAACATCCACAACTGACATGTGTGGATATAGAACCCCTAACAGAGGTCTATATCACACTACAGCATTAAGCTGCTATAGGATGCACCATGGGGATTACTGGAGAACTCCCTCCCCAAAGGTCTATTTCACAGTGAATGACATCAGTAGGATTGCCAAAGTAGGGCATTTGAATTGCAGTGAGTGTGGCTAGGCTAAAATGCACTGCTCCCTACACAGATATTGACACACAAAACATCCACAACAGACATGTGTGGGTATAGAACCCCTAAGAGAAGTCTATATCACACTACAGTATGAAGCTATTATAGGATGCACCACGGGGATTAATGGAGAAATCCTTCCCCAAAGGTGTACTTCATAGTGAATTACATCAGCAAGATTGCCAAAGTAGGACATTTGAATTGTAGTGAGTGTGGCTAGGCTAAAATGTACTGCTCCCTACACAGACATTGACACACACAAAACATCCACAACTGACATGTGTGAGTATAGAACCCCAAACAGAGGTCTATATAATACTACAGCATGAAGCTGTTATACAATGCACCACAGGGATTACTGTTGAACTCCTTCCCCAAAGGTGTATATCACAGTGAATGACATCAGCAGGATTGCCAAAGTAGGTCATTTGAAATGTACTGAGTGTGACTAGCCAAAAATGCATTGTTCCCTACACAGACATTGAAACACACACACATAACATCCAGAACTGCCATGGGTGGGAATGGAACCCTATCAGAGTGCTATATCACACTACAGCAGTACGCAGTTATGGCATGCACTATGGAAATTACTGGTCTACATTCTTCCCAGAGGTGTATTTCTAGGTGGATGACATAAGCAGCCTTACCAAAGTATAGCATTCGAATTGTATGTAGTGTGACTACCCTAAAAAGCATTGCTCCCTACACAGATAGAGTCAGACACACACACACACACACACACACACACACACACACACACACACACACACACACACACACACACACACACACACAAACACACTTGCCAAGTCTGAGATTAGAACTCATACCTGACTAACGTATTACACTACAGCAGTACACAGTTTTGACACATGGTATGCAGATTACTGGGCTGCAACTTTCCCAGAGGTGTATTTATAGGTGGATGACTTCAGAAGCCTTGCCAAAGTAGAGCATACAAATTGTATGGAGTGTGACTACCCTAAAAAACATTGCTTTCTACACAGACAGAGTCAGACAGACACACACACACACACACACACACACACACACACACACACACACACACACACACACACACACACACACACACACACACACTAAGGCTGGTATTAGAGCTCCTACCTAATTATTTTATTACACTACAGCAGTACACAATTATGGCACATGCTACATAGATTACTGGAGGGCAACCTTCCCAAAGATGTATTTCTAGGTGGATGACATCAGCAGCCTTTCAAAAGTAGAGCATTTCAATTGTAGGGAGTATGACTACCCTAAAAAGCATTGCTCTCTACACAGACAGGGACACACACAAATACCCCCAGTTGCCATGTCTGGGATTTGAACTCCTACCTAACTAGTTTATCATACTACAGCAGTACATAGTTATGGCACGTGCCATGGAGATTACTTGGCTACACTTCTCCCAAAGGCATATTTCACAGTGGATGACCTCAGCAGGCTTGACATAGTAGGGCTACGGGGAGGGGAGTGTGTGTGCATGGGCCATAACCATTCATCTAGAGGTTGACACTCCACATGCAGGCACACACAGGGTCATATTTCACAGGTACATGTATACAGCTGCTAGATGACTACTTCCTTGTACAGTCATTTACACAGCTAGCACATGCACTACATAGTCTGTAATGCTGACAGATACTGGTGGCTAGTATCTGCAGTGAGTGACATCTGAACATCATGTGGTTGGGGTCCTTTGGCTGTGTGCTGGGCGGGACAGGCCTGGGTGGCTCCTTGTTACAGTCACCCTCTTCCACACATCTATGTACATCTACCTTTGGCTTATTATAGTGTGCTTTCCTTACATATATATCTGTATTCCTATCCACTGTGTGTGCAAGGCATGAGTGGTGCATACTGATGAGTGTCTGCACTAACAGCTGTGTCTGCCAGATATGTCTGGTCCACTGGTGTTTGCAGACATGGCCTTCATGTGTTTAAATGTATGAGCATGCCCAGTATGACCTTTCAGTATGTTGTTGACTGACATTGCCTTAATTTCTCTACGTGTGTGAGCATGCCCAGTATGCCCATCTGTATTTAATGTGTGGATTGAGTCCAGGTAGTTTGTACTGCAGTGCTGACCTTTGTGTTGTACACTGACAGATAGTATGCTGTTTCTGTAGGGTATCCATCAAGCATTTGGCATTGACTGTTGCTACATTTCTGCATAGGATGGTGGGGGCTCACCTGACTATTTCTACATTTCTACACAGGATTGGGAGGGCACACCTGACTGTTACTACATTTCTATGTAGGATGGGGGGCACATCTGATTATTTATACATTGCTACATAGGATTGGGGGCACACCTGACTGTTATTACATCACTACATAGGATGGGGGGTACACCTGTCTATTTCTACATTTCTACATAGGATTGGAAGGCACACCTGACTATTATTACATCACTACGTAGGAGGGGGGGGCACACCTGTCTATTTCTACATGTATACACAGGATTGGGGGGCACACCTGAGTGTTATTACATTGCTACATAGAATGGGGGGCACACCTGTTTATTTTTACATTTCTACACAGGATTGGAGGGCACACCTGACTGCTATTACATTACTACATAGGGTGGGGGGCACACCTGTCTATTTCTGCATTTCTACACAGAATGGGGGTGCACACCTGACTGTTATTACATTACTACATAGGATGGGGGTCACACCTGTTTATTTCTACATTTCTACACAAGATTATGGGGGCACATCTAACTGTTATTACAGTACTACATAGGATGGGGGCACACCTGTCTATTTCTACATTTCTACACAGGATTGGGTGGAACACCTGACTGCTATTACATTACTATGTAGGATGTGGGGCACAACTGTCTATTTCTACATTTCTACACAGGATTGGGGGGCACACCTGACTGTTATTACATCACTATGTAGGAGGGGGCACACCTATCTGTTTCTACAATTCTACACAGGATTGGGGGGCACACCTGACTGTTATTACAGTGCTACATAGGATGGGGGGCACACCTGTCTATTTCTACATTTCTACACAGGATTGGGGGGGCACACCTGACTGTTTTTACATCACTACATAGGATGGGGAGCACACCTGACTATTTTTACATTTCTACACAGGACTGGGGGCACATGTGACTGTTATTACATTACTACATAGGGTAGGGGCACACCTTTCTATTTCTACATTTCTACACAGAATTGGGGGGCACACCTGACTGTTATTACATTACTATGTAGGTTGGTGAGTACACCTGTTTATTTCTACATTTCTACACAAGATGGGGGGGGGCACACCTGACTGTTATTACATCACTATGTAGGAGGGGAGCACACCTATTTCTACATTTCTACACAGGATTGGGGGGCACACCTGACTGTTATTACATTACTACGTTGGATGGGGGGCACACCTGTCTATTTCTACATTTCTACATAGGATGGGGGGCACACCTGATTGTTATTACATTACTATGTATAATGTGGGGGCACACCTGACACTTGTACACATTTGCTATGACTGTACTGGTATGTCAGGTACTCCATTTCATTCTGTATTCTTACCTATCATGCTGACTAGAGGCATACCAGTGGACTACAGATCATAGCTTTGTTTGCCCTACATATTAGTGTCTGACTTCCTACCCTTCAGGACTAACATCCCACTGCCTGACCTGATGTAGTCTGTCTGTGTAGGCCTGGGGGGGATAACCATAGCCATCATTCAGGGGCCATAGCACAGGCTCTGTTTGGGTTTATCTACACCTGTCCTGCTGGCTGAGACTGTTGTTGGGTATGTGAACCGCCTTGACTGGCATGTTTGAGTCATATGGACACACATGTTGCTCAGCACATTTCCTGCAGTGTGTTTTGTCACCCTGTGTAGAACTGATAATCGACAGCAAGGAGGCAAGTGCCCACCAGTACCAGAAACCAAATCACAAAACCAGGACACAAATAGCAGAGGCCCAAATAATCGAGACTGTCTATCAGGCAGACAGCTGTTTATTAACCATAAACATAAATGCACTCCAAAAATCAAGCATTTTCATCACAAAGACTTAATCAGATGTTATGTTTTCCACTGTCAAGCCCTCCTTTTAATTATACCAACCAATATTACAAGCGTTACTTGGATGACATCAAGAAAAGTACAGAGGATAGGTGTGACCTGTTATACAAGAGGAAATGCAGGAAACTTGCAGAGACCTGCGAGAGTACAAAGACAGGATTGCCGATCTGAAACTTAAGTCTGACCACTACAAATGTAGGTTCCATTAGGGGGGAGTATACAGTGACAGGAGTTATGGATTTGACAAGGGGAACAACAGTGAAGGGAAGGGTAGATGTACCCATTCGACCATACATGACAATGGATATGAGGAAGAATTTCATACACCCAACTCATACGAACCTTTAGGGTACCTCAAGTTAAGGAGATCCGAGAGGTTAAGGCAAAAGACACCTGTACAATATTACCAAGGGGGAGCACCAAACCGCAAGAGGTACTAAACAGGAGGGATATTTGTGAAACCAACAGATTTAACACATCTACATAATGTATACAGGTGGAAGGATGTAGGTACACTTGGAAGGACTTTAGTATTTTAACTACACTGGGTTAGAAGTTACAGATAAGCACTTTGATTTATTTATCAAAGGGTTTAAATTTAGACCCAGTTGTAGAAGTCAAATTTCCAGCATTCTGATTGACCTCTAGATGTTTTTGAGGAAGAAAATTTTTGAAATCATGTTTGAGGGTAAGGGACCAGTTCATCCATCCAGTGATACTAAAAAAGAAAAGTATTATCAATCCACCCTTACAACCCCAACTTAAGAATTTTGAGAACCAAGTGGAAGTTGAAATAAGGGAGTGTTTAAACAACAAAAGAGTGCAGTTTAATTTAACCAATGAGGAAAATGACAGAACTCAGGGACAACAAGTATGTTAGAATTACGCAACCTGATAAAGGGGGAGGGGTAGTGTTCATGGACAGTATAGTGTACTCTGGCAAGATGTTGGACATCTTGAACGATAGTAATAGGTACACACGAGTTTCAAGGAATGAAATAAATTTAGCTTATAGAAAAATAGATTTCCTTTTAAAGGAAATGTTGGACGAGAATCTGATAAATCAGGATACTTATGGATACTTGTTCATGGATAGACCAAAAATACCCTCCATTTTTGGCATCCCTAAATTCTACAAGGATCCTAACAACCCCCCTCTTAGACCTATTGTGGCCACTAAGGGTTCTAAAACTTACCGTTTGACGAAATTTTTGGACCTTAAATTGAAAAACATTTGGACCAACATGGGGGGGATACTTAAGGATTCTTGGGATTTTTGGAGGTGTATAACAGATGATCTGTATGATGACGCCCTTATATTTGTAACCTTGGACATACAAGACCTGGTCAACATTATACCCCAATGATTAGGAATGGAGTGGTTTGAGGAGGCCTTGAATCGCCATGGTGATTCACACAATACTTTGGTTTGTACTTACTTGATGGATTTGGTATTAAAGTACAATTTCCTCTTTTCTGAGGGTGAGTTTTATAAGCAGACACAGGGAGTGGCCATTGGGGCATGCTGCACCTTCAGCTATGCCAGCATTGTTTTGTCAGTGTGGGAGGACAAATTTGTATTTTCCTCAGAGTATGCAAGATTTTGGAAATATTACAAGCGTTACTTGGATGACATTTGTATTTTCTGGATGGCAATGGAGGGCAAGTTGAATGAATTTCTTTATCTCAACCAGACTACAGAATTTTTGAAATTTACTCATTGCATTTCCTATAAGGAAATGCACTATTTGGATGTGACCATACAAGAGGTTGAAGGGGAGAGGAAATTTAAATCCACCATACACCGTAAGGACACTTTCTCCTACCTTTACTTTTCTAGTTCACATCCTTATAGACAAAAAAGGAGTATTCTGGAGGGCCAGTTTATACATTGTGCCAGGATGACCTCTGACCACACAGATTTTGAAATAGAATGTTACAAACTAAGAGAAATGTTCCTAGCAAGAAAATACCCCCTGATTTAATAGACAATGTGTTGAAAGAAGTGCAACATGGTAGGTCCAACAAATTTGGACCTAATTTAGGGAAGCGAAGTGAGGATATCCAAAATACTAACCATACACAGGTTGCTACTAATGACCTTATGGGTCAAAGGGGGGATTTTGTTATGAACTACAGCTCTGATGCTAGTACTATTAGGGACATATTTTTTAGAAACTGGCAGAAATTTGAGTGTTTCACTGATTTAGAAGTTATTTTTAAATAACCACTTCAGTTCACCTACATTAAAGGTAGGAATTTAAAAGACATACTAGAGAACAAAAAAGTTCAGGTCAGTATGAAAAGAACTGGTGCTTTCAAATGTGGGACTTGTTCCCAGTGCTCCTACATTACTAACCGGGACTCTGTTAAGATTTCAAGTAGAAATAGAACCATTGAGGCTACTACATTTTTCCAGTTGTGACACTGTGGGAGTTATTTACCTTGCTACCTGCAAAGTTTGCGGGCATTTTATATAGGTAAAACTATTCATAAGCTCCAAAGGAGAATATACAAACACCTCAATGAGATTATGAAGCAGGACATTAAGAATGCCCTTTACAAACATTCTCTTACTTGTCAGAATGCTAGATGGAGTTTTTCTGTCTTGGAGAAATTAAAACAGGACCCTAGGGGGGGGAGCATAGGAAAATCAGATTGAGGCTTGGGAACTTTACTGGCAGTTGGCCTTGGAGTCTAATAGAAGCCCTGGGTTGAACGAACAGATTTCCATTGTACCAGTTCTCAGGATGAGAGCTGCTAAGTTGTAAAGATTTTTTAGCGTCCACATTTTGGTTAGATGGCAGTCATGGGTATATTAGCTTGTCTTGTCATTTTTTTAGCTATCCAGTATTTTTGCAACCACCTAGTGTATTTTAACACATCTGTCTTTTATACATGTCTTTATAGACGTTTTTCCATGTAAAATTTTGTAATGTTTTTGGTTTTATTCATGTTCAAAATTTGTTATTGTCACATATACTTGCTTGAAGGTTTTATACATGCTTCCTCATTTTATTTTGTTTCTTTAAATACGTAATTGGTTAATAAAAATTAATTAGGGATGGGTTGGCATATTTAAAAGGAGGGCTTGACATATTTAAAAGGAGGGCTTGACAGTGGAAATTATAACATCTGATGAAGTCTTTGTGACATAAATGCTTGATTTTTGGAGTGTGTTTATGTTTATGGTTAATAAATAGCTGTCTGCCTGATCCACTGTCTTGATTATTTGGACCTCTGCTATTTGTGCCCTGGTTTTGTGATTTGGTTCCTGTGTAGTACTAGCTACTATGGTGACTCCAATATGTGTTACAGATGTTGTGGTGACACTATGGGTGTCTACTTTCTGCTGCCAAAACATTCAGCCACCCAATTCCCTTGCATGCTCACATCCATACCATAGATATAGGTAATGACACATTCTACTCCATTTGGCAACTGGTAGGTTTAATGACTTACCTTGAGGGTGTGCCAGTATTGCAGATGGTGCTGGGGGGCTGCCTATGTCAGATGCACATAGTACACTCCTTATACATGGTTGAGTACAGGTAGTGTCATGCTTGGCATCCCTTTTACTGTATGTGTGAGTCAGAGAGAAGTGTTTTTCCCTGTGTCCCTACTGTGTCAGTGTATGTGCTATGTGTTGTCTCTTTGCCACAGCCTCGGCATACTGGGCACGCCTCCATCTGCCTACTCGGGCAGGCTCGGGTTGTTCCTCCTCTGAGTCACTCTGTGCCTGTGCAGGCCTTGGCATGGGTGGGGGGCTGTGTGACCCTGCCCCATGCTGTTCCTGCTGCAACTGTTTCTGCAGGATTATATTGTGTAGCATGACACATACCATAACAATTCAAGTACATGCAGCTGGTGAGTACTGCAAGGCTCCACCGGATGTGTCCAGACACTGGAACCGTGACCTGAGCATCCAAAACACATGCTCTATTATAAGTCTTGTCTGTGCATGTGCATCATTATGGCATTCTTGTTCAGGTGTGTGTGCATTTCTGATGGCTGTCATCCAGTGTGTAACCAGCATCCCCCACTAGGTGACCGTAGGGGATGTCCCCATTGGAAAATCTCTGGCACAGCTGCATCAGATGCCATATGTGGGAATCGTGACAGCTTCCAGGGCAGCCAGCACACACATTCATTATAATGCCCTGGGCATCACAGATGACCTGGCAGTTGATGGAGGGGATGCCCCTGCAGTTGATGAAGGCCCTACCCTTATCACCGGGTGGTGCTTTGATGCATATGTGCGGTCTATAACACCCACTACCTAAGGGTATTCTGCTATTTGGTGGAAGAGATGCATATTGCTGGCCAACACCTCATGGGTGTTGAGGAAATATACATGCTCACCGGCATGTGCTGACATGGCATCCAAAAACTGATGGAATACTCTGGATGCTGATGCCTGTGAGATCACCATGATATCCCCAGTTGAGCTTTGAGATGTACCTGTGGCTAATATTCCTAGGACTACACATACCTTGGTATCCACTGGGATGGGTTCCCCTCGGTCAGTTTGGTGTGTCAGGTGTGGCCGGCAAAGCTCAAAAATTTGCTGTAGGAAGTCTCTGTCCAACCTATAGTGCTCCACTATCTCCAGCTTATGTAGCCCCTGTTAGGTTACCCTGGGTCTGTACACTCTTCTCCATCTCCTCACTGTGGGTTGATCGGCAGCATTCACATCCTCACCACCCTCAGCCTCTTGCACATGTTGTTCTATGTTGCCTGCTGTAGCCCTTCTCATTTTGTAGGTTTGCTTGTTAAAATTTCCCCACTTGTATACACCAGTGGTATAGAGTGTGGGAAAAACCAGAGGGGAAGGAGTTTGCATAGTTTATAGTAGAGTTCTGGGCTGGGCTGGGCTGCTGCCTGTGTAATTTGCTGATTCTGATACATCTCACCTGCCAGCTATGCTAGTTCTCCTTGATGGCCTTCCTCCTGCTGTTTTCCCTTCCCATTGATTCCTGTTTAAGCCCGAGGGCACACCATGCAAACAGACTGCTCAAATGTGCACAGTGCTGCTATTTCCTGGTTTAACTTTTTTTCTTCCTTTAAAACCCTGTGCGTGGTGTGCACACTCACTTAGGCAATGTAAAGAGTGCTAGGCAGATTCAGACACACCCCCTAGCTTAGATGTGCTAAGCTAGGAACAAACCCAAGCCACAGGGCTCCATTCAGCTTACAGTATGCCTGACACCCCCCATGATGTTACCTAACTCCTAGGCTTGCACCAAGCTATTCCTACTCTTACACTGTTGGGACCTGACTCACATGGTGGGGGAAACTGGGTTTCACTATCATTCCACTCATTTGCATAAGATTGCCTGCTAATGCATAGTTACATGTCTCACACTGAGCCTTTCCACTTAGCAACCACTACTCACTGGCCATGTTGTCTTCTGCCTGCCATTGACTTGCATGGAAGAATACTGATTTTGGTAAGAATGCTTAATTTAGGTTTATTTTGTTATCCCCCCCCCCCCCCGATCCCATTTGCGCACCACTGCCCTATGCTTAAACAGCCTAGATTGGCTAAAAAAAATAAAAGTTGATTTTTGTATTTTTTCACTGTTTTCAATGCCAACGGCCTTATACTTGGCCATTGGCATGCTTACTACATGATATGCAGCCTTTATTTGGAGCTGTCACAGCTCCATTTTGGAATTTGCAGAAATGTACTCGGTTACTAACCGAGTACATTTCTGCAGATTGCTCTAGTCCTGCACGGCCGGTTGCAAGCTTCCTGGATTGCAAAATCACTTCATTTGCATATATTTCTCCTGCAAATGGGGTGATTTGCATACAGGGGCTTAGTTCATGCAGGATTAGTGCAGAAGTGCTCGTGCACACCCCTGCAGGCTGTTCCTTGATCACACGGCAGACATATTGCCTGCTAGAGCTCCTGCACTGATCTTGCATGCTGTGCAAGGTATAGAGAATCTGGGGGTATGTAATAAAAAAGTTCAAATTTAACTTTCTAGTATATTGTTTCAGTTCCAACAAAGTTTGTACACAGTCTGCCCTTCTTGTGGGCACAAAATTAAGTCCAAGAGACAACACCTTAATATGCAATGAAGTTAAATGAAAATCAGATAAATTAAAAATACAAGTGTTGTCATTATCATTTGTATTTAATTGTCCGTTGATGATCTGGAAAATGTTGACCCCTGGTTCTCATGGCTCTCGTTTTCACCCCTTTCTTTTCGTTTTGAAATAAAAAAACTTTTAGGCTTAGTTCCATTCGTTTCCTTAAGTATTCCTTCGTGATTAACGAGGCAATTATTTGTTTCCGTCACCAGTTCAGTTCCTCTTAGGCTAGCTTTGTTCTGAAGTACTGGATGTATTTACAGAATTACCACAGGAACTACACTGTACATTTCACCCCCACAGAATCGTTGTAGCTGATTGGCTAAGAGAACTGTCAGTCATTGTTTTATTCATAGAAGCATTTAGACGGAAATTACTGTTAGAAACAAAACTCTCCTTGTCGTTTTTATTTTTAACCATAAAGTGAGAATAAGCTGGTGAATTTTCATAAACAGCTATGTCCCTCACTAACTCATTATGTTTATGTGTAATAATGGCTTGTTCATGCTGTTCAACATCATGAAGACAAGCAGAGGAATAAGCATTCGTACTGCTTTGAGTATATAACTGCTGATCTAATTTCATAATATCAGCACTTAAGTTATCCATAGTCTTTTTATTGTTGTCTATTAACAATGCTAGCAATTTTAAGCCAGTCTGGTTGAAAAAATCAACCAGAACAATATAAAAAGAGTCAGTCACATTAATTCCATTAGGGAATTTGAAAAATCTCAGTCCTTTAGGTACTATTTTCAGTTCAAGACATCCTTCCAGATATTTAATCTCCAAGTCCAAACTTCTATATTTTTTCAACAGTTAGAAGATTTTATCACAGGATTCTTTATATTCATTATTAATTCTAGTCATGGTGTTAAAGCTAGAATTAAAAAATGGATCTTGTCTGTTATTAAGAGCTGAACAAACACCCACATATTGAACATTTTCATGTTGTTCTTGTTCATGATTAATTGCCTGTGATACTGGTCTCTGTATTCTGGTGCATTCAATAACTGTCTCTCTATCGTCTTCAAAACTGATAGCCACCTCTTCAGGTCTGCTGTTCTTAGGTACCAATTTTGTTAAGGTTTTTTGACTGTCCAACATGGTATTAAGTAAAAGTTGAATAACATCAGAACTTCTGGTACCAGAATTAGCTAATAAGGTAGAATCCATCACAGTGTCAGGAGCAGCCACAACCATGAAAAGCAAAATCATGAACCACAGGAATACTTCAACTAGTATAATAAGCACAAACAAAACCAAAATACTGGTGATGGCATGAAGAACAAAACAATAACCAGACTTCTTTAGCATATACTTTATTTTCACCGCTTTCATCTTATAACTTCTTCAGATCTAAAAACAGCACTTAAAAACTTCTCTACTTATATATACATATCAAAAACAGAGATCAAAAACGCACTTTATATAGGCACACAGTTGAGTGTGGGACATAACAACATTTCTATTTTCAGTCTTAGAAATAGTTAAGCTAGATGTAAGGGGAGGTGATTTTAAGAATTTTTTTAGAACAGAGAGAAACCTGGTGGCAAATACCACTTCAGGCAGATAAAACACCAGGACTGAATAAAGTTATTAATATTAAATGTTTTTCTGAAATATAGAAAATTATAATAATTTTTTATGGGCATATGATGTTGTATTTTAAATTTCACTGAGGCACTTTAAATGGAAATTGGTTAATGGTGTGATATAATGAAGTGTTAATGAGTATGTATATATAAGTAGAGAAGTTTTTAAATGCTGTTTTTAGTTCTGACAAAGTCGTAAGATGAAAGTGGTGAAAATAAAGCATACACTAAAAAAGTTTGGTTATTGTTTCGTTCCTTGTGCCATCACCAGTATCCTTAACCCTTCTCACAATAACTTTTCCTTAGAAACCACTATTGAGTTTAATCCATACTTTATTGACAACTTTGCTGCCATCACCAATGAAGCCTTTCCTGACTCCCCTGAATTATCTTTACAAATACTCTTACTCTAAAACCATTTGCCACCTACTTGATAAAAAAGTATTATCCAACCTAAACCCTGTTCACCCTCTACTGATAACCTTCCTGCAGAATACCTCAGAATTGTTGCCAACACAATTGCATATCCAGTCTTCATCCTTCTAAGCAAGTCAGTACAAGAATCCTATATTCATACAAGCTGGAAAAAATGCCATATCATTCCACTCTAAAAAAGTAGCACTTCTGCCAAGATGTCTAATCTCAAACCCATTGCTATATTATTCCCTTGATCAAAAATTTTGGGAAAATCTATCTGTAAATAACTACTCCAGTATCTCTTAAATGAACAATTTTTAACAGATACTCAGAATGTTTTTTGACATGCCCATAACATAACAACTGCCCACCTCACTTTTACAGTTAATATAAATAAAGCCATGGATAGTGGTAAGCTCATATCGGCCATATTCCTAGACTCATCAACTGTTTTTAGCACTGTGTCTCATAAAGAACTACAACTACAACTGTCCATAAATGTTCCTCACAATCTTCAGTGTGGTTTAATAATTACTTGCCAGAACACTGCCAAACAGTCAAATGGAATTCTACCCCTTTTCCATACCTACCAGTCATAACAGGCATACCACAAGACTCTTTCCTTTGTCTTCTTCTATTTAACAGGGGGGGTTCAGTAATCCTCCGTGTAAGACTAAATAAGTCTTACACGGAAATGGCAGTGTAACAGGAAGACGTCACACACCATGCATATTCATGAGGGCATGCTGACTCAACTGGAAGGCTAACACGGATCGTGTAAGACTGCAGGGGACATGTCGGACTGCTGAGCAGTCCAAATATCCACACCCCTGCAACAATATAAATGTGAAAATGACAAGTGCAATGAGCGAGTCCACTGAAATGTACACATAGCAAACACTACACATCCCCACATACTAAACCCCTTTGCAATTGTAAAATGAAAACCTAATTTTTTTTTTATAATTCCTGATATAGCTGCCCGTATTTGCGCGTGTTTGCGCGGGTGTGCCATTGCTAAGCTACAGGCAGCAATTTTGACATCGAAGAGCATAATAAGAAATGTATACGCAAATGAAGCCAAATAGCAATAGTGTAGTGGTAGAGCCTTTGCACCAAAAGGAGGCATTCCCGGTTCTACTCCCACCACTCCCCTTCATATTTTATGTCTGCAATTAGTATATAAAACAATTTCTGACATATATGAATGTAATTTTAGTAAAAAGCATTGAAATGGCCTATGTATTAGTAAACAACATGCATACATATAAATAAAAGAAGGTGAGCAGCAATAAGGATATTGACATATAATTGCCCATTGCTAAACAGCATTGTACCCAGCGCAATATAGTTGCCCATAGATAAGCAGTCCTTTACCTAGCGCAATATAGTTGCCCATAGCTAAGCACCGCTTTACCTAGCACAATATAGTTGCCCATAGCTTAGCAGCACTTTACCTAGCGTAATATAGTTGCCCATAGCTAAGCAGCACTTAATCTAGCGCAATAGGTTTGCGTGGAGCTGCGCACCGTGCTGACCAGCACACCGTTGGGCAATGTCAGACAACATTGGGCAACGTAGAGCAACTTAGAGCAAAGTTGAGCAAAGTCGCCTAAACATAGCCACACCCCCTAGCCTGTCTGGACAGTAGTAAAATAAAAAGCAATGACAAGGCTCGAACCTGGGACACTGTGCACCATAATCAAAGTACTGAACCACTAAGCCATGACAGCATAGCATAAGCATGCACAGTCAGCATACATATACTTATAAATGGAAGTTTAACCATTTCAAAGCAGGTTTGCTGTTAGCCGAGAATTTTCAAAAATGGCCAATCACAAATAAGTGTGGGAATTGAGGCATATTTAAGCTCGATAGGCAGGAATACACTCCATAACTGGTTGTAGCTCCCATCTGCAGTCAGAATGGCTGGTGCTGGAGAGGGTACTCGCTTTCGAGCGCAACGGTGGGGCATCAAGGAGTCAAAATACATGGTTTGGCTCCTTGTCCATGATCATGAGTCAAGACTCCTGCAGGGCCAGTTCCAAGGGACATAGTACAAAGCGGAGGCTTGGAACCAGTTAGCTCATGATCTCACCAGTGCCACAGGTGTCCGTCGGACTGGTGAGCAGGTCCGTCACCACCATGCAGACCTGAAGAGACGGAACCAGGACCAACTGAACCGATGGATACAGGAGGCCCGGGACATGCAAGATGCCCCACTACTGAGTAGGTAGCCATGGAATGAAGTACATAAGAAATGCTATTGTAGTCTATATAATGGACAGGTATGTCTCAATATCCCTTCATTTACTTCACAGCTGCAGGTGTCCATGCTGCGAATCGGCAAGCCTATGCAGATAGGCTGCTAAGGCTGCGCCACCAGGCAGGTTAGTAATTATTCTGCATGTATTATCATATAAAATAAGTGAGAGAGCCTGAAAAATAGTGTTGTAACCCATTAATAAAGGTATAATAAGTTTTGAATAAAGTCTCTGCATGTATTGTAATATATAATAAGTGAGAGAGCATGAAAAAGTGTTGTAACCCATCAATAAAGGTATAATAAGTCTGGAATAAAAGTATTCTGCATGCATGAAAATATGAAATGAATGAGAGAGCCACTACAAAAGTGTGTAATGTAATTAATAAAGGTAAAATTCCTGGACTGTGTCTGTGTCACCTTCTTTGATATGTTGTTGTACCCTTGCAATATAGAAATAGTACAGTTGTATTAAGTGCTGTCAATCCACACATGTGTAGGTCCATATAAAGTGTATGAAGGGAATGCCAGTAGCTCCTAATCATATATACAGTCCTCAACTGTTGGTTCATGGCTAGCATGTACAGGTTAATCTGGCACATGAGTAGCTTGTGAATGTGTTCCCCACAAATGTCAGTGTGCTGCTAGAAGTGTAGGGGTCTGTTTAAGTTTAGCTGATAATTTCACCTGAAGACAGCCAGAAATGTAGATATATGAATCTAAATGAAATATGTAAATACGTAGCAGTAACATCTGCATCTTGAATAGTTAGTATGTCAGATACAGGTTAGGTATATAAACAACTATCAAGACCCATTAAACAATTTAATGGACACTGCCTAGTGTAATAATACATGCAGGGGATATATACCTGCAGTCATTAGGAATGTAGAGTAAAGTTAAAAGTATATATAAGTTGTTAATGGAGTGATCTTTTTACACCCTACTTTATGGTCATAAATAATGCCATTCCACACCTAAATGGGTATGTGTAATCTGAAAAACTTTGTTGGGACATATGTCCTATTGGTTTATAAATATCTGCATGTACTTTGATGCATGTGCCCTGTTCACATACCCCATTCTTGGTGGCCTGTTGCCACCAATCAACCCTGCATGTTGTTGGAATGTCCACTATTGTTCTAAATATGCATGTGTTATGCTTGCTGTTCAACTGTTGGAATTCTTGTGTGTTGGGTTAATGGGAATACTACTGCATGCTGTTACAACTAATTTTGAATGCTGTTGTCTGTTACTAACCCATATTATCATAAAATCCTGCTAAACATAGAACATATGGGAAGGCCGGTCCCAGTGGACCCTCCTCTCCCACCTCAGCTGGCGATGGCACCTGGCACCAGCATGTCCGGTGCCCAGCCTGGGAACTCCTCCTCTGGTGGACCTGTGCCACCTTTGGATGGAAGCACTGCAGGGGATGGGGCTCACCCCCCCCACGCAAGCGGGGCCAGAGGAGGGCCACCTATCACCCTCCGAATGGTCCAGGCTGTGGTGCATAGGGAGATCGAGTGTATAGTCGCTGATACTCTACGCCAGCTCGAGGCAAGAGTGGCGCGACTCATGGGTGAGCCTGCCCCTCCTACGCAGCCACCTGCACAGCCACCCTCTGTGCTGTGAAGGTGCAGTGGTGACTGCCCATGGGTGGGGATCTCAGTTCCACTGTTACCATCTGTGGGCTCATGGTCTTGTGATTTCCAAACATCCTTCCCCGTCAATTGTGTTCACCCACCCCATGTGTCATATTCTGCCCCTGTATGCATCTTGTTTGTCTTGTCTGTTTACCTCCCCAACCTAACTCCCACAACATACCTACTTCCTCTACCTCACATTCCACTCTCACCTGAAAAAAAAAAAAGGGCAATCTGCTCCCGAAAAAAGATTACTCCCCATACATAGCTGCCCATTTTACACAAATGTCCGCCGGACACACACACTGAAATTCAATTGGCAGTACAACATACTTCGTTGTCCTCACCCCTCTCTCAGGGGTGTAAGGTTTCCAACATCACTCCAAATTACAAGTATATACCCAGCTGTTGCTGTTAAAGAAATGGGCAGTTATGGACCGTCCTTACATCTGTTCTGCACATCCTGAGCTGTTTTCCTTATTGTCTTTCCCTATTTGTGCCCCTTTTTCACCAATTTCCTATCTCCCCATTTTCTTTTTTTTTCAAAGAAATTAGCTTGGGGGTTAGCAGGAGTAAGCACTTTTAAGCAGTATTAAGCAGGTTTGAGTGAGTGTGTGCATGTGTGCGCTTAGCCTAGTATTGCTAAGCGTCGCGCAAACCCTCGCAAACCCGCTTACAACTGCTTAAAAGTGCCTTAGTCACCCTGCATATGAGGGGCCTTGTTCTGCTCAGCAGCAAAATAAAACACCATTGCCAGTCTCGAACCCCGGACCTTGGAAACACTACACTGCATGAAGTACCACTACGCCACAGTAAATATACAGTAAAATGTTGCTGAAATATATATATATATATCATGCATCAGAATGTGTGATTATAAAGGAAAGGTAGGAATGCCATAACACAAAACCTGTTCTGTGGAACTATACCAGCAGTTGTGGAATTGCATTACATGACTATGATAACAGAACCACACATTCTAGCAGTAAATACTGTTACAGCATCACTTCACAACCCCCACACAGTTGAGTGTGTGAATAAATATTCGCAGTATAGCAGTTCACAAACAGTTCATGTGCCAAATGAATACATCTCAATAACAACTTTTGTATGGCAGTAAAATTGTATAAGTAGAAAAGAAACTACATACTCCCATGAATCTTGTGTTAGCATATGTAGGGATGAGTACAATTCTACACTGACAACTGTGTAGTGGAAGTGACAACATTCAAGTCTGATTACAACAATTATATCACTGGCTACACCCCTAGCTTCATATTTAAGAAGTATACCAACCTTCTGACTTACACAACGGTCTCCACAGCAAACAAGCATGGGCCCCACTCTGGAAAGCTGAGAGGGCTATGCCTACCTGACATAGACATTTATAGCATTGGGTTGCTATGACAGTGAGTACTGCAATTACCATACAGTAGGCTGCATGCAATTACCAAATGGTGGCCACCAATTGGTGCAGAGGCCATCACATGCACATGTGCAGATACCTATAAAAACATGCTGTACCTGCTGGCCACACATGCAATCAGCCCATTGTAGACGGTGAGAGAGAGAGAGAGAGAGAGACACAGAGACAGAGAGAGAGTGAGAGTGAGAGAGAAACTCCCACCCCCACCCACACCAGTGGAAAAAAATAGTAATAAAAAAAAATTAAACATGAAACAATTCTTACATTCAGCCAAAGAGACAGCTGAGTGAATAATATGAACGCATACAAAGGAAAGGTATGTAACAGATATGTATTTACTGGCATGTAGTAGATGTATTTGAAGACCACTCTACATACTTTGAAACATCAATGTGTGGCAGCAGTACGTGTCTATGCACAGTTGCCCTGCATAACTACTGCCATGGACATATCAGTGTGTAGCTGTGTGCAGTGGGACATAACTGTGATATATGTAGCTCAGCATTACATGTCAAACATCTGAACCATGTTATCTGTGTTCTGTACAGTAGTGTGGACAATGTCTGTTTGTGGGAGCAGTGCATACAGGTATATAAGCATGTATGTGACAGATTAACAAAGGCATGCTAGTCATATCA
>NC_056736.1:203787164-203832164 GCF_019279795.1 Protopterus annectens | reverse complement strand
GGATAGGTTGATAGACTGCCACAAGAGCTCAGTGTTGATGGTTATTTTTACTATTTTAATGCTGTCCCTAGACCAGCTATCCTTAACCATAGTCAAGCACCCTGATTTCCACTCCACCTCTGCTGCCTGTTTATTTAGGTCTCTGTCTTTTGTAAAGTTCCTATACACAGATCCTACTATGCAGTTAAGATAACCACTACAATGAGGGTGCTCCCATGGGTTGTGTATCCTGAAGTATTCTAACACTAGAATGCACATACCTAAAATGAAGAATGCCCTTTTGCAATTTGTTTTGGTTCTGTGAATCTATCTACAAGCAGCAGGCCGTTGATTTATCTTTCTTCCCTTAGAGACCACAGTGTTTATTAAAACTGTACTTGTTTTCCTTCTAATAATGTTTGATAATAAAGGCTGTACAGACAGTTCTCAATCAAGTAAACGGCTTTGAGTAGCGGATTCTATAGGGTTATTTAACCATTTGCACATGCATTGTAATGCTAGCTTTTCTTTATTTTTTCCTGTACTTTCTTTGTAACATGCCATGTTCTTTAATTTGGCTAAGAAGTGTGATTGTGGAAGAGATTTCCTCTCTGTCAGGCTCTATCTTACATTTTTATTCTAGGAAATTATATTTGTTTTCTAAATTGTACGAACTATAATTCATTGACTAAAACCACAGTGTTTGGATGCACATTATTTTTTTCCATTTTTTACATAGGGACCAACATTTTCTGATTTAAGTGTAGTCACTTTTTTTTTTTACAATTGCTGTTTTAAGTCTTTTTCAAAGACATTTTAAAATGAAAAATGGTGTACTACAGGTACTCACATATTGGCAGCTCATGACAGACCTGCTCACTGCCATTTACTCCAAAAGCAAGTGCTTGACCTCCATCCAGCCCAGCTTCCTGTTTCTACATTGCCCTACCCATACTTGATCTTATAAGTTACATAGCTCTACCAAAACCTTAACCATAAATGTAAAATGTCTAGCCAGTTCTCAACCTGACTTCTCTGTCCTTTACCACAAACCTCTACTTCCCTTTCCTAACCATAAAAACCACAATCACTCACTAAACCTAAAACTGCAACACCCCTCTCTGAACCTAAATTCCCCGATTTTGTCCTAACCATAAAACACCCCCCTCACTAAACCTAAAACTCTCTTCCCACCTGCTAAACCTATAACTCCTTTCCCATTTCCTAACCTTAAAATCCCCACAAATTCCCTAATCGTAAAATCCCCTCCACTCCTTAACCTTAAATTTCCCTTCAAACTCCCTAATCCTAAACCCCTTCCCGCTCCCTAATTCCACTCCCTCCCCATAGCTATTTGCCTAAATTCATATTTGAGTTTGAACATGAGATGCAGCCCACATGAGCTACAAGGCAGTCAAGTCCCTGATATGAGCTACAAGGCACTTGAGTTCCTAGCTTTTAGACAGTGGTTTTGGCATGCTTGGAACTCAAGTGTCTAAAGATCATAAGATTAGTGGCGTGCTGTAGTTGCTTGCAAGCCAGTGGCTTGCTACATCCCAGCTCAATTTCAGTAGCTTCAAAAAGCAAGTGCTTGAAATCCAACTAATCCAATTCTTCCATTTTTTTACATAGCCCTTCCCACATTAAATCCTATCAGCTACGTAGGCCTACCAAAACCTAAACCCTAAACCTAAAGCTACCACGCATTTCCCAACCTGATTCCGCTGTATCTTACCATAAACCTCCACTGACCCCAACCCTAAAGTCCCTGATCACTTCATAAACCTCAAACTCCAACCCCTTTCCCTAAACTTTAACTTCCCAGTTCTTCCCTAACCATTAAACTTGCCTCCCATTCCCTAAACCTTAAACTCCCTTCCTGCTTCCTAACCCTAAAATCCTCCTCTCTTCCCTAAGACCAACCCCCACTCCCTACTCTTAACCCCTACTGCTCCAGCTCCCTCCCCAAGTCTACATGCCTAAACTCATATTCAAGTTTAACCACGAGAAGCAGCCTAAATGAGCTTCAAGGCACTCAAATCCCTGATTTTGAAATAGTGATTTTTGAGTGCTTGGGTCTCTGTAGTGCTTGTAGAACACCCGATTTCAAAAGTCTTTTTTACATTAATCCAATAACATATACATGCAACTACTATATAAAAGCACTGTGGTGCATAATAGCAAAAGTTATTTTTCTGCATGCCAGAATACTGTTCGGATGCACTTTTCAGTTGCATATTACAAAAAATACCCACTATACTCTACAACTGTAGTCTGAAAGCACAGTAGACATATTTCAAGCCAGAAAGTGCATTTGCATTATTTTTGAACAGACACTATAACTTTTAAGTCTCTTGTATTGTCTGCGTCTGATTTAAATATCTGTTCTCATTGTCAGTTTATGGGTTTTCAATAAGTACCACTTCCACCAATTAATACATCAGAGAGAGAGTCTACAGTTTCTCAGTCCACACCACGGCCCCAAGTAATAACATAACAGTTTGAGTGAAGGAATTTGTCTTAAAAAGTGTAGATCAAATGAACATTGCTGCCATGGGCTTTGACAAGCGCAAGCTATATTCATATATGATACATAGTGTACAACTGTCTAGCTGATGCATAACTACTGGCTGTATGTGTGTGTGTGTATATGAAGCAGTTTCACCTTTGCAGCTCTTCCTCATTTCTACAGAAAATAAACCATTATGTTTTATATAGCTTCTCATGTTACATATATTAGTTGTGTCTTTACCAGCCACAAAAAAAGAAAGAAAAAAAAAAACTATGGATTATACAGCTTTCCAAATGTTACATCTTTACTATATTTTCAGTAAAAAAAAAAAAAGTTGCAAATTTTATTCAGATGTTCATGCTGATTTGAAGAAGAAAATGTTCTGAGATACTAATAGTTTTTCTTCCTGCTGAGATTCCTTTTATCATTATTACCTGGAGTCTCTTCTTCTGTTACTTAAAAGTACAGTTCCTTAGAGAAAGTTACCTGCATTTGTTTATTTACCACATATGAGCGTCCAGATGTTATTCAAGATTCATTTTATTTAAATCACATTTGTATCCCTGAGTATTCCAGTAGTGATGAAAATTAATCACAAGTCATTTATAGCCCCAACTTTAAATTTGATATTGTCCCTTTAGTAATACCATACAACGTATACTTAGACAAAGTTTTCCAGTGATATCTAAGCACAGAATACCTACAATCTAAATGTCCCTTTGGTGATGCATTCTTTCAAAAATCTTTCTAATGTCATTTTATATATTCTTGACAATTTATTGTAAATTTTCTGACTAGTAAATAGTTTTTTTAACCTCTCCAAATGATGTTATTGTTTCAGAGAACAGATTTATAGCTGCATCAACACCAATTCATGCATTCCTTCTGCTAGTAATGAAACTAGTGTTTTACTTATAAAAGATTCTTGTTGATTTTTATTTCCTTTTTAGCTGCAAGGGCTACCATTCTCTAAATTAAAATGTTTTCCTTCCATTTTGGTTAGCACAAGGAAGAAAGGAAAATGGTAGGCCCTTTCCAAATTCTGATTTAAAGAATAAATTGTTGCAGATGGTTTATGCTGAATATTTTTTGTCTCATCCTGTCATGTACATTTCTTGTACAGCTGATCCCTCCACCTATGCAGTGTGTACAGAAATAATAAAGAATAAAAATGTGCTGTTCGCTACTCTAGCCTTTTCCTTATGATACAATATTTACTCTACTAGAGGGGTCAGTTTAATATTTGTTATCAAGCAAAAAAACAAACAAACGATATTCATAAGTAAATAAAATCAAATCTTATTATCACAGAAGTGTCTCAAGTTTGATATTCTGAGGCCAATCACTATTTGTGCTATACAAAGTTCTTCTGAGTTGATGCCATTTTTATTTCTGTTTTATAAAGAAATAAAAATAATACTCACTTTAATATGATCAAGTCAGACAAGACATATGTTTTAAGCAAAGAAACAAGTTTCAGTAATTCGCTTGCAAACTGTGACACTTAATATTTTTAGAAGTGCCTTTAACCCCTTAAAACTAAGTTACATGCTAGCTTGACATTTCATAGCGTGATGAGTGCATCTGCATGTCCATTGCTCACAAAAGTTGATTTTTCACTGTAGTGTTTACATGTTAAAAAAAATAAAAGAACACTGTCCTCTTCTCAAAACAGTTTACCGATTAACATTTCATTAGTACAATTAAATTACCAATAAAATAATTTGCTTTAGATAAATGGCCCCACATAACAGACATGAAGAATTTGTGATACTTGTGTATACTTCACAGATTCTAAGGAAAAATAACAATAATGTGTAAAACAGGATTGTGGTTTGATAAGTAATGTGTTCAAATAACTGTAGTAGGACTGTATTCATTGCATGCATGTTCTAATGTCACTGCAGTCAATTGCTACATTACATGCACATGTTCCCTGGAGTCACAGTGTTTGGATTCTACTCCCATTCCTGACAACAAAGACATGATAGCTGTCCAGTTTACTTAATGTACACAGACATACCTCTCAGCTGTCATGATTTTTCGTAATGTAATGACAAATGCCCAATCTGTTTGGTCGATGATTAGCAGATAAATGATTACCTGGAATGTAAAGTATTTGCAAATCCATTTACAGAACACCTTGATAGCTATATATGTGCACATTATGTGAAACAGTTCCATGTAGTTCTATACCTGTATTTGTTAGTACTTAGCCCATACTGTCCCATGCTAACAGCTTGAGAGGTATGTATGTGCTACATCATCTATAGAAGAATTTGAGTCACTGTACTCACAACTGACACTGCACACCTGTAGAAGTATGTATTAGTAATCTGTGTATTAATATCATCTGCAAATTCACTAATGGTATGTTTTTCTCTCTCTCGCCACCCTTATTTTCTTTAGTTTATTAATGTTATTTATTATTATGATTTAACATTCATATATTTTGTTAAACTCACTGTTATGTTGGCCTTATGGGTTATTTCATACTGGTTTGCTATTAATATACTTACTGTTATGTTATTTATTGCTGTGCTCCACATAATATACCTTAATATGTATTTGGGTTAATCAATATTATGTTCCATTTTGTTAATACTAATATTGGTTTGGTTATTACTAACTTTAACTTATCATTATATCTAATTAACTACAGCACAACAAGGTAAGCCGATTCCAGGAGATCTACGTACCTTGGCTCTTCCGGCCATGGCACCGGGGCCCTGTACGTCACATCTGGCTGCAGCATGGTGGTGCCTCCTCTCCTGCCCCAGCACTACCTGAAGTGATGGGTAGTTTCACTCCACAGGGCAGGACTAGGGCCCCACTAGGAGAGGTGGTGGACGGGGTGGTGTCTCTCTTGATGAGCTATCAGGATTGGTTCACAGGATAGTGTTAAAAGGATTTGGACACCACCTGCACTGGATGGAGGGCATGTTCACCAACCTGGTGGGGCAGCCTCACCCAGAGCCCAGCCTCCACCACTGCCACTGAAGGGGCAGTGGAGGAGCAATGCCGACAGTCCCATGGGTGGGGACTTCAGTCATGCTGCTACCTTGTGGAGGCATCTGACACTCAGATTTCACAACACCCTCCCCATCCACAATATTCACCCCCCCCTTGTGTCACACACCACCCCTGTCTGCTGTCTTGTCTGTCTGCAAAAGCTTCCTCACATTCCCAACATACCTCCCCCACATGTACCTATGACTCTTCCCCAACATTCCACTCTCACCTTAAAAAAAAATGGGCACCTATCCTATAAAAAAAATATCATTCCATACATAGCTTTCCATTCCACACACGTGTCCAGCAGACACACATAATTTGGTCTAACTGGCTTGACAACACAATTATGTTGTCACCACCCCTCTTTGTGGGGGTGACAGTCCAAATTTATCTACAAATTCTGTCAAAGTACACAGTTGTTGCTGATGAAGAAATGGATAGCTATGGTTCTTCCCTACACCCTTCCTGCACATCCCTACCTGCCTTTCACTATGTTTTTCTGCCTGATTGCACCACATTTCACTACTGTCCTATATCCCCATTTTTTTCTTTGAAGATTTTTTGCAGAAGGCTGCATGACGTAGCACATTGCACAGTGTCTGTAAACTCAGCTAAATGGAACTATGTTGATATATGTGTTTTAAATGATAATAAACCCATACAAAATAAATACCTATACCCTATTTTCAACCCAAGACCATCGCACTTACAGACCACTGCATTAACACACCACACCACACAGCTGTTAAATAAAACAGGTGGTTTAAGCAAAACATAGTAATTGCAAGTTACCATCATTAAGTGTGTATAAGCAGAGCTGTGCATCGTGTTGCATCACGCAAACTTGCTGAAAGAATAATGGAAAAACTGGGAGTGTAACTTGGAGTCTGGTACAGGACACCACCACTAGAAAGCCAGACACAGAATAATGGATGTAAATAAGGTCTGTAATAGCAGGCAAAAGTGAACTTTTATCAGCAGCATGTCGAAGTACACCTGCTGAAACACTAATAGCAAAATACAAGTTCATCTGGGACTCTGGTAGAGAAATAAATCCATATAAAGCCAGGCACATAATAATGGATGTAATGAAGGTAATATATCTTCACAAATACACATGCTGTAACTGACTCAGTAGTTCAGTCTGTTAAATGCTTTGCAAACAGTAAATTTTGCCACATATGGTCCTGGGTTCAAATACAGTGGTGTGTAGCATTTAAATTACATTATTGTGAACCCATCAATGAATGACTGAGTCATGTACTCTTTATCCACGCAGTGCATTTCAAATGCAATATCTGCTTTTCAGGGATGGAAGTCAAAGGCCTGCAGATAGGAACACACTAGACATATCCCTATAGCAACACTATAAAGTACATAAAGTGTCAGGTCATGCATTAATAAGCATTCACAGAGGTTTTTATCTTAGGTAATGCAAATGAGGACCACTAATATCAGAGTGCAGCACACAATAATTTCACAGGACAGCACAGTGGTGCAATGGTAGCATTGTCGCCTCCCAGCAAGAGGTTTGCCGGTTTGATTCTCGACTGGGGTGCCTTCTATGTGGAGTCTGCATGTCCTCCCTGCATTCGTGTAGGTTCCCCCAGGTGCTCTGGTTTCTTCCCATGTTACAAAGATATGCATCTGGAGCATTTCTCCCTGCCCTCAACTGAAAATTGCCTTTGTTCCAATTCAGACCTTCCCAGTAAACAAATGTTAAATAAATAAAATAATAATAATGATATTACAGATTATCACAGCTAGCATATACATATGGTGGTCCTGCTAGTAACAAGGACTGCTAGCACACAAGTTCCAAATAACTACCATAATGTAACACATGGCATGGCAGTTACCCAAATGGTTGACATAATGGCATGTTTACCCCTATGTTACTCAAAGACACAACAAACATGTTATCTCGTACACTGTTAGTGATACTGTTGCCTAACATACTTATCAAAACACATGCCTTAATCTGCAATGTAATAGGTACCCTCAATCTGTCTCTGCCTCTACAACAAGGCTCCTACAGTTACTCTTACAGCTTGTTGTTCTCCAAAGTGTTCACACTCTATGCCTATGCCTATTGCCTGTAGCATCAGCTGCAACCTGCAGCACACACATCTGTATGTAAATGTAGGTGCTTGATGTCATATCTTGACCCCAGTAATGTCCAGCACAACATATCAGAAAGGGCTTCTAATCTACATGAAGGCCTTATATCTTGTTCAGTGGTTGCATGTCATTGATGATTATACTGCAGAAAAGCTGTGTTGGCTGCAATTCAGAACCACAGATTGGTTAAGAGCCAATCACCTGGTAATGAGAAACATGTTAAAAAGACAAACAGCTAGCTATGGGAACCAGACTGTATGAGATTTTCTTCACACAGTAAATGCATTGCCAAAAATGTATCTCTGCACATATCAACAGAGAAGTATTGTACTCCATCAGGTATGTAATCTTTTTGGTTACAACTTGATGCGTGTGTGTGAATATACTTAGGGGAGGAATGGGAATTACAGCATTAAGCCTTTCTTAGAACTCTAATGATGACATGTTATTGCTCTCCAGATTTGTAACATCTACAGAGGATGTACAATATATCAAGGGTGGAATGTTTTTTGTCAATGTGGCACACTGGTATCGTGGGAATGTCCCTTTATAGTAGTTGTAATAGCACACTGCTATTTTTTGGCACTGTTGTTTTGACATATTATCGGGGGGGGGGTTACCCCTATGGGACACACTATAATGGATTCCAGTGTTGGGTGTGTGATCATATAGCAGTATCTGCCATGGCACAAATTGGAATAGCTGACTATTGCTAGTATCTTAGTCATATCCACAAGCTTAGTATGTTTGCACACTATGGAATTTGATGTGTGATCAAGCAGTCGATACTGCCAGACAATCTGTTCTTACTGTATCTCTACATAGTGTACTCCCACATATGTGATCCTGACATGTGTTCCCATTTTGTTGTCTTTTAGGAAACGTATGCAAGACGTTGTGCCCCTTTAATGGATGCTGAGAATGATACAATCCTGGAAGGCCTCCATCAACATCATGAACTCCTACTGTCCAGGGCGAGCCAAAACAAGGAACAGCAGGCACCACTGTGGACTGATCTTGTCTGTGATATTAATGCCATAGGTCGCCACAGCAGGACATCTGAGCAGGTTTGACACCATACAACAGATATGATAAATGCTACACACAGAAGAGTAGCAGATGTGGCCAGAGATCGTGATGTCTCTGGTGGTAGGCCTGAAGTGGAACAACTACTTTCAGCCACTCAGGAATTTCTGGCAAACCTAGGAACACACAACCGCTCCAGGCATCCATCACAATGTATAATATGGATGTGGGTGCCACAGTTTCTATGCCAAAGGAGCATCCAGGTAGGCTTAGTTTGATCAGCATTAGAATACTGTAGCATTCAGTGTGTCAGGGTGTATATACTTTTACGTGGGTGTCAGGTGTTTGTTTTTGGGGGGGTTAACTGCAGTTGGAATCTTATGCTCAAATTTTAACAAATATAACAATTAACAAAGCAGCTTGTGTAATGTAAGATATATGGATGTATTACCCTGTTATAGTGCAACATGTGGTGGTGTTTACATTACCTCTCCCTCAACATTTCACAGTTCCATCAGGAATTGGGCAATGATGTGGTCCTGCTCCTGGTAACTAGAACACTGTTTTGTTACAGATGTAGATTTACTGAAATGTCTTCCATACTGTCGGCATGATTGCCAAATGCACAGATATTCTCTGACTGCATACGTTAGAGTCATACCTATGCCTTGTAGGTGTGACAACACTGATAGATGCAACAGTATTGTCAGGACATTACAGATTGCCATATGTGTCAACTGTGCAGAGTCTTCACAAATTTCAAGTGTACCTCATTGTTGCTAATGAGATGTCTGTGTAAAGAGCTTTTATTTACAAGCAACTACAGATGTTTGTGGAAAAAGTAATGTCCTCATGTCCTACTATATGAGGCTGGGGGTTAAACAGGACTGTAATAGTGACAACATTGTATACAGATTTACATATATTGCAGCATAGTACTGAGAGCATAATAGTGCAGGTATTACTGTACTGCTTTTCCCTTTCTTATTACAAGTGACCGGAGGGTTGATCTCTGTCCCCTACACAACCCGATGACAGTGTCTCTTCAGACTCTAATGATGACGGTGGCCAAAGTGAGGCACAGATGGGGGTTTCAGGGGCTGAATCTGTCCCAGAGGTTTACATCCCTTTTCTGCCCTCATTATCACCACACACAGTCAGTATGCCTACACATACCCAGTCCCCAGAGGTCACAGATATTGGACAGTGTCAACAATGGCCATAGGCAGAGATCTGGTAAGGCTCCACACAGGCAGATTGATAGGGGTGCTCATAGGTGGCTTTCTGTCCTTCCACCACCTGTTGTAGGTGTCTCATCACTGGTCACTTGACATATGTTTGGGGCCTTCATGGAGACACAGGCATGTTTCAAAAGGAACTCCAGATGAATGCTTAGAGTTATGGCTGCAACAAAGTCTGACATCTGTGACTGCCTCCACTGCATTGTTGATAAACTGGATTGGTTCACTGATGCAGTGGAAAGACATTGGTCTGAGACAGATTGCAGAATATTTGTCTTGGAATGCACATTGTCTGTGATGGAATGTCTAGTGGAAGTTGAGCATCTGACTCAAGGAAATAGGTCAGCAACTCAATCTGCTGAGAGTCCACATGGCCATGCACAATCACGCTGCTGTAGTGGCAGTGCTTCCAGTGCTCCAGAGGGGAGTGTGCTGTCTACACCACTACATGGCAGGTCATGGCCTCACGTCCCCGGGTGTTCCAGTGAAGGACATGGTCCCAGCAGACAGCAGTCACCATCAGGTACTAGCACCGCTTCTGATCTTGGGCATGGAGGTGCCAGTGCAACTCTTGGTAGAGCCAATTCCCATGTTTGAGGGCAGAGAATGTGAACTGTCAGCTCTACCATGCATGGTTCAAAGCTGCCCAACATGCACATATGTAGGGCTAGCACTGAGCTTAATTGTCTTCATGCACACACTCATGCACCATTGTTAAAATTAGGTCAGCTACAGACAGACACAGCACATTTCCATGGTCCATCTTGCCTGCTTCCCTTTCTGACTGACACACATTTTTTCAACCTATTGGGTCTGCCTAGGCCTCATGGCTCATGTACCCCCACACAACACCCTGTGCAAGTGATGATACCTGTGCCACATCCCTATCATCCTCATCATTGATACAGGGAAATGAAGCTATTTGTCTGATGCACAGGGTGACTATATAAATTAATATGTAATTGTGTAATCCAGTGCTGCTTTGCCATGCCACTTGTACTGGTCACTGGCAGATACTGTATGCTGACATTTGTAATGAATAAGACACATTATTTTGTGTTCCTTATGTTGTATGCTGTTGTAATGGCTGTATACTTACACAGTGAAACGTATGTCACATACCTGTTTATGGTGTAGTTTTAGGAGTCTGTAAGGGACACCTATGGATACACAGCAACAATAAACCCATAGACATCACATTACAGGATGGAATGTCAGCACAGAAGAAATATGTCTTCAGCAAGGTACAGCACTATAGGTGCATGACTCTATAAGTTCATATGTGTATAATAGGTTAACAAGAACAATGGTGTCATTCAGCCTACTCATGCATCCCTAATCTATGAAAAGGTCTAATACCCTTGATAAGTGTCACCAGAGTTTTGAGAACTAACACATTTACAAGCTGTGGTGATGGAGATGACCCATCTACAGATTTCCTGTGTCCATTACAGATATTTGTCCTTCACCAGTTATGATTGTCTTGTTTTGCATCCCATTGTGTAACTTGCACATGAGTGTTACAGCAGACATGTGCTTACTATGCATGGGGAGCCTGTTACATATAGGGTGTAGTGTCTGTGTTACTTTCCTGTCTCTCCAGCATGTACTATTTATACCACAGTGATGGTGTCAGTGTGGAGAACAGGTAATACATGTGTTAGTTCTGTCTTGGATAAGCGGGAGGTACACAGTGGGCTCTGACACCTCCTGTATGGCAGCCATACACATCCCCTCCAAAGTACACATGTACAGTCCTAACATGGTCTGCATAAGACATGTTATCTGCAATATGTATTGGTTTACCATGGAACCTGTGTGGCTACTACAGTTGTAAGATATGCCCGTGTAGTGACATAGCAAAGGTGCCATTGCACTCAATGATAGGTGTGATGAGTGCCAAATACAGTATAACAATGACAGGCTGGGATTTACATGCCATACCTTTCCATATAGGTTGCACAAAATTGAACGGATCTCCACATCTTACTGAACAGTGAAAGTCAAAGGTTACATTACTCTCTGTGTCCATAAGTCCATGAGTAATGACACAACTGTGCGCGGTGTGTAGACACTACTATATTTTCCAGGGATGGATGACTTCCAAAAGGATAGTATTATGTTGTCCTTGGTATTTACTATTTGTCAGTGGCTCTGACAACAACTAAATGTGTTTCTCAGGCCATCCTGGCTAACTGAGGTTCTGTGTGGGATTCACTGCCAGTTCCTAATATGCACTCAACCGCTAATGTAGTCAGTCAGAGGTCACTGAGAGTGGCTGTGACTGCTGAGAAGGGAATGACTAGAAGCGGTACTCCATTGATGATGTCTGAGGGAGGTCCACTGGTGACTGGCATCACTGTAGCATTCGACTACCCAATGCTGTCTTCCCAGATTATAACTATCAGGCATTTGGCTATCCACCAGCTGACATACTACTTTGTAAACAACCTACACAGTTTTCAGCAAGGTCTGCTGGCCTAATATTGTCACACATCTTGGCAGGCCATTGTAGGTGGAGTGAGTCATATTTCTCTTATCCATTGTATAGTTTAACACTCTTTGAGATCCACTGGTTATGATAGGTAGGCATGATCTGCCCTTGAGTAAAACAAACTGTGTTTGGTCCAGTGTCAGTAGGTGTACAAGATTGTCACTGATCATATCCATGCTAACTCCTTTCATGGCTTTACATATCAGACAAGTGAGAGATCTGGGGACACTGCTTGGCACTGCATGCTAGTTGTCCTCTGTGCAACTAAGTTTTGCAGTTACTTCCATCATGTTTCAAGAAAAGAGTCATCCAAGTTGTCTGTACAGAGGTAAGGTGGGAGGTTTTACGCAGGTCTTTTGCAGTTGGACACTACTCATGCATTGTGGACTGAAAGGACACAATTATCTTGTGAAGAATGTGGAAAGCAGGGGAGCCCCCTGAATTGCTGGTACCTGGCTACTGCTAATGCTGGTCTCTCCACAACCACTTTCTCATGGGATATCATCCTCCAATACTTTTTCTGTCATCACTTGCAAAATGTTACTACGAGGCTCATGATGAGAAGCAGGACACAGCCTGTTTGCTCATCCACATAGTTGCCCCACATCATGAAAGGCTTTGTAGGCTTCACATACCCTTCTCCAGCTAGATGCCTTGATTAGCAATCTGAGCAATCAGTTGGCTTTTGCATCTATTATGTCTTCTGTACCAGGGTTGGTGGTATGTCACTAGGGAGCTGACCAGATGGTGATTAGGAGCACAGCTGCAGCATCACAATACAATGTGCAATCTCCAGTGGCATAGATGTCCACTCTTAGTGAAGCAAGAAACACAGCACTGGTGATCCATCTTAGGTGACAGTTTCACAGCAATTCATGCATCCTACCTTTCAAAACATTAATGGTGTATATCTGCATGACATGGTTCTGAGGCCTACTGCAGAGGACTGGCCACATTTGGCCAAAGTGTGTCCACCTGCCACATGTCCTAGGTATATCATACAGTGTAGTAATGTACCAAGAACACATGTCTTTGTTCCCGCATCATGTCACACAACAACCAGTTTGCTGTCTGATTGCACAACAGGCATTGTCCGCTTGCAAGGTCAATGTAATGTCAGCAAAGTTGAACAAGTCCTCCTTGCATGCAAAGAAATTCACATCTTCACTGCAAGGAGTCCCTATAAACACTGTGTTTCAGGCTGTCAACCCCAAGGGTGTGGCAACATGATGCTAACTTTGCTGGACTTGAACAGTGTCACATTTGTGGGTATGGTATTGGAACCAAGCCTAATAACTGGATTATGGTCAATGCAGCGTCCACATGGCTGGCAAAGCATTGTATGGCACACTGTCAGATGCCTTGTTACCTTAGGAGACCTACATAAAGGTAACATGTTACATTTCACCATCTGTCATGACACTGCCTAATGATGGCATGCTGTGATGTACACACAAGCTTGACTATATTGTTAAGGGCACTATCAATGACTGCTCATGAGATGTGGAAAGTGTCCACACCCCTCTACTCCTCTGCAACATGAACACAATGTGTGACAGATGTGACTGCATTTCAAACCTTGATTCCATTGTGTCTCAAACAGCAGTCAGTACATATGGCAATGAGCATTTTGCCAACATGCACCGCTCACCTCCTGTTCCACCCACACCCGCATCACACACACCTGCATGTGTGAAGCTCCTTACCAGACACATTCCCAAACAACAGCAGCATATGAGGAGACTGTTATTAATGAAATATATGATTTATATTTTCATAGCAAAGGAAATTGTTTTAATACTAGCTATAAAGAAGCTGTTAAATCTCTTTTAGCAAACGAAAATGTAGTCATAAAACAGGCTGATAAGGGGGGTGGTATTGTCGTCTTGGATACAATTGATTATATTAATGGAATGTTAAATCTGTTAAACACTTATGACTATATGGAGTTGAATGTCACTGATTTAAATGTTATTACATCTAAGGTTAATTCCCAAGTGTATGATATGCAGAACTACTGCAATTTTTTGTGTAGACCATCCTAGGACGTCTTTTATATATGGTATCCCAAAAATACACAAATCTTTAAGTAGCCCTCCTTTAAGGCTGATAGTTTCAGCATCTGGCTGGATCACTGAGCTGATATCACAATATGTAGATATTTTACTTTAAAAGGCGCTCAATGTTTCTACAACCATTGTCAAGGACACACCTGACTTCCTAGGGCAACTAGTTACATGGTCGCAAGAGTATAACATCCTTCCATGCTATTTTGTAACTTTAGACGTGGGTAGTTTATTCACTTCAATTCCCAATGATGTTGGCATAGACCATATTAGGGACTTTTTAGTACCCTTATCTATTTTTCATTCTACTGATATAGAAACCTTGTGTGCACTTATAGACTTAATTTTAAATAATAATGTGTTTTTGTTTCAGGAAACATTATTTAAACAATGCCAAGGTGTATCAATGGGTACACCGATGGCAAATGGCTATGCTAACCTAGTGGTAAATAAATGGGAAAATGAATATATGCTCAATGACCAAAATAATAGATTTTATAAAAATATATATTTTTCAAGCATTTTGTGGATGACCGTTCCTTGTTTGGGATGGGTCTATTTTAGAATTTCATAATTTTGTTGACTATTTATATTCCACAAGTGAATTTTTAAGGTTTAAATATAATATCAATTATAATAGTATAGAATTTTTAGATGTACAACTTTAAAAAAAAACAGATAGCACCATAGGTACCACCCTATACAAGAAATCAGTAAAGAAAAATTGTTATTTACACATAGTATGCACCCCACATATTTTCAATAATATTGTGAAAAATCAATTTAAATGCATTGCACAATTAAATACTGATTCTAATCAAATGATAGAACAGTTGAACAATATGACTAAAAATTTTATAGAACAGGGCTACAATGAAAAATTAGAAGATAGACTGACTGTAGAAATGAAAGGAGAATTAGATCAAACCATCTTTCATATCTTTTCAGAGTCCTATGTGAAGTATCAATATGCTAATAAAATTTCTGGTGAACGTACGAACAGGAATAATGAAAAAGAGATTCTTAGATGTATATTACCTTATGATGCTAATACAGATAAAATACACAACATCATTAGAAAGCATTGGTATATGATGGCTTATATACCAAATTTTAAAAATATATCACAGCAACATCTATCCTTTGGCTATAAAAATCAGCCCAATTTAAAATTTCAATTATGTTATAAGGAGCAAAAAAAGTGCTTAGTTAATACAAAAATCCAAACGTTTGGCACTCAAAAATGTTTTAATTGTAGCTTTTGTAAATACATCTTCACTGAGACTTATTTTCTACACCCTATTAAATGGAACAATTTTTATTTTAGAAGTCATGGTTGTTGCAACACAGTGAATATAATTTATATATCTATGTGCACGCAATGTAATGCATTTTATATAGGTAAAAGTAACAGAAAATTAAAAGATAGAATATGTGAACATCTATCTGAAATTAGAAGAGAGTTAGAAATGAATGCACTTTATCAGCACATCGGGGCGGCCATGGTGGTGCAGCCATTAGCGTTGCCACCTCACAGCAAGAGGTTCTCCGGTTTGATTCTCAGCTGGGGTGCCTTCTGTGCAGTGTCTCCATGTCCTCCCTGTGGTGGCATGGGTTTCCTCCAGGTGCTCCGATTTCCTCCCACATCCCAAAGACATGCAGTAGGTGGACTGGACACTCTAAATTGGCCCTGTGTGTGCTTGTGTGCACCTTCTGTGGATGGTTGGGCGTCGGGCTGGCAACTCAACACTGTAAAACTCCACTACCAATCATGAGCAGACATGTGATCCACTGTGGTGACCCCTAACCGGGAAAAGCCGAAAAAAGAAGAAGCACTTTACCGGCACATTAAACAAACAGATGCTTCACATAGTTTTAACTTTTGTATACTGCAAAATACTTATCAAGCTGGTAGAGGGGGTGATTTGATTAATTATACTGAGTTGCAAGAAAATAAATGGATTTCAAGGTTTAAAGCATATCAATTTCCAGGCTTAAATGAATTTATTAGCTTGAAACCTGCTTTAAAGGAAATCAGAAAGAAACTCTGATATTCCTTTAAATTTGTTCCATCTTTGTCAGATGACTTTGATGGATGATATAAATAACATGGTTGTATTTTAAACTCATTTGCCTGATGAAGCCTTATGGTGAAAGTCTAAGTACTAGCATTCTTGAAGAATAAAAGTTATTTCTGTTTTTATCTACATCGTGGTGTTAGTGTTATCTTTTTGCTTTGACATTAAGTAACTATCAACTGTGTCGGTTAGTTGTGCTGAAGCTCACTTGCCCAAAGGTTAGTCCACGTCCTTAATTACAATGCCCTGGACCAGTGGCATGAAATCATCACAAGGGGAGCCAGTGTTGTGCATCATGTGTTTACCAATATGGGTGACCACTGCAGCTCCCCACTTTGAGGTCCTCCCTATTGAGATCGGACCACAGATCAGGATAATTAAAACTAAGTATCAGACCTAACCCCCCTTGCAGATAATAGAGAAATATACTTCAACAAAGCAATGTATTACCTCTTATGGGATGGTTTATATACCTTGACTGCACCTCACCCCTCAAATGGGACAGGCAAGTATGCAGAGCTCTACACCCAAGCATTATATAAGCAGCAGTACAACTGCATAAACTCGGCTGTACCTGACAGGATGACTAACCAACACAGTTGGTGGTTACTGGCTAAGGCTCTTGCCACCCTTATAGTGCCCTTTTTAGGCAAAGTTCAAAGGACAAAACCACCACAGTAACAGGTACAAGCATGCAAAATCTGAAGGTAATGCTACTCAATGTTAGAAGTCTAAACCTCAAAATGCACTCTCTTGAGGCACTCCTAAAAATGGAGAACATCGATATCTGTGCAGTAACTGAGACCTGGTTCAAGGATCCAGAGAGCACCCCTGCAATACCAGGCTACAACTCTTACCACACTTTTCGGCCACCAAACCAGGATCAAAACACTAATGGTTGAGGAGTGTCCATATTCACCAAGGATATTCACACCACCAGGCTAGCTGCCCAACACAATGAGTCTGAAATTCTTCAGGTGCAACTAACACTAGGTAAGACTGAATCCAAATTGTAGCTTGCTACAGATCCCCCACCATGCCCCAAGATTCTCACTACACCTTTCTAAACATACTGGAGAATATTAAGATACAACCAAATACCCTAATACTGGGTGACTTCAACTACCCTGCCATTAACTTGGAAAACTACTCATGTACCAACACCTTTGCCCAACAGTTCTTGGAATTCATAAATTCCAATGCCCTGGATCAACTAATCCATTGTCCCAGCAGGGGCTCCAATATCCTAGACTTGGTCATTACCAACATGGGAAATCAATGCTCCACACCTATGGCCACCCCCTCATTGGTCAGGTCAGACCATAAGCTTATCACCCTTAACATCCACATCCCACCCCCCCAGTAAGGAAACCTCCATAAAAAAACTTCTTCAAAGCCAACTTCATGCTACTCAAGTCAGAAGTGACAAACTTCATGACACCCATGCAGACGGGAACTGAAAGTGTAACTGCTGAGTCCTACACTAAGGCACTCTACGAGCACATCCACTCATGCATGAATCGTGCCATCCCAAATAGAACCAAGATGCTCTCCTCCAAAAAAATGAAGCCAATCTGGTGATCCCCTGCCATAAACAAACTTTACAACAAAAGGTAGAAATTGTTGCAGAAAAGAGGAAAATCCCAGGATGCAAAAAACTCCCTTACCAGCCTCAGTAAGAAGCTGAGATCCCTCATAAAATCCTCCAAAGCTAGTTACGAAAATAAAATTGCCAAAGATTCCAAAGACAGCCACAAGGCATTCTATAACTATGTCAAGAATCTAAATGGCAATGCTCAGATCTGCTCTGAGCTACAACAGAATGGCATTAAATATACTGATTTCAAGGCATTCTATAACTATGTCAAGAATCTAAATGGCAATGCTCAGATCTGCTCTGAGCTACAACAGAATGGCATTAAATATACTGATTTCAAGGATATTGCCAATATCCTGGCAGAGTAATTCAGTGCCAACTTCACATCCCTCTCACCCCCTAAATGGCCCATCTCAATACCGGAAGAATGCCAAATTCTGGTAATAATGGCCACACAGTTAAAAAATGCTCTCTCCAAAGCTAAGAATACAGCATCCATGGGATGAGATGATATCCCGGGCTGTGTACTACATGAACTACAAAATGAACTGGCACCTCAGCTAAGTGTCATGTTTTATCATAGCCTCACCTCAGGCTTCGTGCACACTGAGTGACACACAGCTACAGTTATTCCACTCCACAAGGGGAATCCACTTTGGATCCTGGGAACTACCGTCCCATAAGTCTAATGAGCCTGATCTGCAAGGGCATGGAACGTATTATCATGGAACTTATAAACAAAGACATTGGCAACCTTCAAACACTGGACCCCGCCCAGTATGGGTTCATGAAGGGCCAATCCTGTCTCCTGAACCTGATTGATTTCTTTGAATCAGTCTCCAGAGCCATGGAGGAGGGTAAGGCAGTGCGCACAGCCTATCTAGACCTTGCCAAGGCCTTTGACACCATCCCCCACTCTGGAATCATAGATAGACTTATTAAGCTAGACATTAATCCCTACATCATTCGATGGGTTGCCAGCTGGCTTACTGACAGAACCCACACTGCAAAAGTAGCTGACTCCAAATCCAGCTCCAGACAAGTGACAAGTGGAGTACTTCAGGGTTTAGTCCTGGGACCACTCTTGTTTGGCATCTACTTCTATGAAGTACAGGCCAATACTAAGGGACTCTGGCTAACAAAGTTCGCAGATGACTGCAAACTGGGAGCAATTATTGAATCTCCAAATGATGTGGATACTCTACAAAAGGGCCTTACAAAAACAGATGCTTGGTGCCAGAGCCATGGGCTTAAGCTCAATGCCAAGAAATGTATAGTTATTCCCTTTGGGAAAAAACTTGTACCCGTGAATTACCACATAGGTGGCAGTACACTAAACACTAAAAGTGTGATAAGAGACTTAGGGACACAGGTGAACAGTGGTCTCACCTTCGATAACCACATCACCACAACAGTCAGGAAATCCTTCTATGTGGCAGACCTCATCACTAACAGCTTTTCATCCAGAAAAAAGGAGGCCATTTTCCCACTGTACTCATCCCTCATTAGACCCATTATAGAATACAATGCCCCATTTGGTATGTACCACTCAAGACACTTGCAACAACTGGAAAGGCCACATAAATACCTCACTAAAAGAATCACAGGCCTAAAGCAGATGCCTTATGCTGACCGTCTTAAAAAACTCCAGCTATACTCTGTCGCATATCGTCTACTCAGAGGCGATCTCTGCTTATCATACAAGGCCATGTCAAACCCAGAACTGCTGGACATGCTACACTAAAAGAAATCCCAATCCTTCAGAGCCACATGCTCCAGGGATCTAAACCTTGTTATTACAGTAAATAAAACATGCTGGAGGGATAGGTTCCTGACCCAGAGACTCCCCAGACTCTAGAATAGACTGCCCATACATATCAAGCAGAGCACCTCTTTGGCCCTCTTCAAAAGGAACCTTGATGACTGGATGGGAGAAAGGAAATTCACCCCGGGGATCACGTCAGTCACCCTGCTAGACAGGGGTCCAGGAAGTAAATAGTATGGGAAGAAATAGCCAGGGAATTGTTATGGCTATGCTTGTATAGGCCCTAGGGCCGATAGCCTAGTATCAACCTATGAAGCTATGGCACAGCAAACCTGCCTGGTGGACAACTGCCATTAGCAGGCCATACAACAAAAGGTGGACATTGCTGTGTGACATTTGGGGTGAGGGTGCCCTCCTAAAATGGAGACACAACCTCCTCAGCTAAAACAAGCACATAGTGTTGTTGTGATGTTGTGCAGAAATGGTATGTGGCAAAATTAGCCTCCCCCATAAAGCAGAGCCAGAACATACAGTGTAGTTATTTGTGTAACCTTAGAGGACAGGCCCAGACTGTCGGTAAACTCGAACTTAATGATACCATAGCTAACCTGTTGTCCCACAGGTTCTGTATCAACTTTACTCCCCAGTCACCACCACATGTGCCACATGACATTCCTACAACCTGTCCCATACCTTCCATATCTACAGAGCAGGTCATAACTGGCCTCTCTAGGGGGGATACACATCATCTATTGGACATGCTAACATCCCAGGCTGAAATGTACATGAGATCTGACAAGGATTAATAACACCACTGGAAACTCCTTGGAATCATACTGTAACCAATGGCTACATCCCAGCTGACTGGACAATGGCAGCTGTTATCCCCTTGCACAGAGGTGGTGAATCCACCACCTACCAGAACTATAAATCTATTTGCCTGAGTAGCCATATCTGTATGCCCATGGGGAAAATCATCATGGAGCTGATCGGCAAACATATATGTAGTCTAGAAACAGTTGACTGTACACAGTTTGGATTTCTGACAGGGAGATCATGGCTGTTAAACCTGGCGGTCATGTTTGAGGCAGTCACAAAGGACTTGGGTGAGGGGACATCAGGGCATACAACCCCCTGGACTTAGCCAAGCCTTGTGACTCTATCCCCCACTCAGGCATCATTGACAAAAGAACCCACTTAGGCATCCACGGTAATATGATTATAGGGGTCATTAAGTGACTCACTGATGGAACACATACTAATAATAGGGAACTCCACCTCCAATAGCTAACCTTTAAGCAGCAGTGTTCAACAGGGCTCAGTCCTGGGTCCTCTGCTGCTTGGAATCCATTTAACCATGATACAAGTAAAAACTGAATGTCTGTGGCTGACAACATTGGCTGATGCCAACAAACAGTGAGCAGTCATAGAAGCTGTGAGTTATGTCGTTGGTGGTTACCTGGTTTGTATTTTCCACTGCAGTTACTTTTTTCCTACTGGGTGACCTTTGGCTGGTTTGGGTATTTTTTATTTGGACATTTGTTTTTTTTATATACCCATCAGCACGTGGCTGAATAAGTTGACATAGAACTACGCTATCGACCTGCCAGAGAGATGTCTAACCAGCAGTGCTTTAAACAAATGCTGAACATGGAAGCTAATCCTTTGCTGAGATGTACTTTCCTGGATGAACCATCAGTTTTGGAACCTTTTGACTGGAGTATGTTTAAGAATATGCTTGAGAATGGACTGTTTAAATTGAAAAGAATGCAGTGGCAATGTCTCCATATGGAGGCTTGCCCGCATTATAAAGTAGTACCAAGAGGCCTGCGGGTTCTCCACATGCCTACATATAGTAATACTTTTCCTGACTTGCTCAGACAGTGGCAATTGCTTAATATGACACTGAGTTTTAGCTATATGAAACTGTTGGCTGAGTTTTTTGCACCACAAGAGAAGGAGTTGGCAGATAAAATGGATAAACTTCAGAATGAAATACACAAGAAGTTTAATGAAGCAGTAAACTTGGTTGAGATTGATAAGGTGTTACTGAATGTTTTGGCATATAATAGACAGCAGATGGTAAAAAAAAGGAAGCTTGAAAGAGATAGGGCAGATTCCAAAAAAGGCCATATTTTTGTATGGCTTCAAGGGTCCGAACAGACAGTGAATATTTCTAATGAAGAAATGCAAGCTGCAGTCACTGATCAAAAGCAGCTAACATATTCCCAGCCACAAACAGCTGTACCTCAGGCTTTAGAGCCTGATGAGCATGCTACATCAATTGAGACTCCTATTATTACAGTCCTGCATGCTCCTACTGATGAACGGGTCAATTTGTCATCTAGTGGAGCCAGACCTAAGGATACTAATACGGCAATATCCCTAGATACTATGTTTTCAAATTTTCCAGCCCCTTTTGGGCTACCACAACAATTGGGCAGGGGGCAGAGCTACAGTCAAGGATGCAAGAGATGGAAACTCTCTCTAGAGAATGAATACATCATGGAGAAATCAAATCGGAAGAAGATAGCACGCTAGTATACAATTTATCGTCCTGTACTTTAACATCTGCACAAGTAAGTTTGTTAGATAAAGGGCTAAGTTTTGTGCCCTCACACTCTGTACAACTAGAAGATGTGATTTTAGACATTAAACTCTTCGCAAGGAACATTGCACTGAAATTAACATTTGGTGGACAATGAACAGTTCCAAACAGCATGAGACGCTCCAGTCTGTTTGTTCCACAATTACCATCAACGCTTGATACTTTTGTAAGAACTATTGAAAAGGAATTGTTTGAATTTAATTTTAATAAGAATAATTTTTATAATATAACCAGGGATGAGTTGTTTGCACTGAAACAATTGAGAATGAATGATGCATTAGCTATTCGCCCAGCTGATAAAGGGGGCTCTGTTGTAGTTTTGGATGCTGCCTCTTATGAAGCAAATATGCTAGAAATGCTTAGTGATACTTTGATTTATGAATGTATTACACAGGCTGGGTTAAAATCTATTATCAATGGGATAGATGGTCAACTGTATGAAATGTTATTAGATGGAGTATCAGATCAACATTTATATGACTTTATACTTGTGCTAGAACCAGTAGTACCAACTATTTATATATTTATATTGAAAAACATCTTAAAGAACCATTGAAAGAGGCAACTTCAGTCTTAAAAGGCACAGAGCACTTTTTAAGCACCCTAGGTGATTTTGTGAGAATGCATGGTAACTTTTCTGATGAGTTTGTCTTGGTGACTATGGATATTCAAACGCTTTTCACTATTATAACCCATGACCTGGGAATTACATCTCTCAAAAGTCTTTTTACAGGCTAATACTAGCTTTCCTTCTGAACATATTGAATGTATAGGTACATTAATGGAAATTGTTTTATGTAACAATGTTGTTATGTTTAATGACATTTTTTTAAGCAAAAAAATAGGCATAACGATGGGGACACCGTATGCTAACAGTTATGCCAACCTCATGTTGGCTGACTGGGAGCACATGGCAGTCCTATCCCAACATAAATATTCAATCCAGCTTATTTACTATAAAAGATTTGTGGATGATATTTTTATGTTGTTTCAGGGTCCAGTATGTGATTTATTGAATTCTGTGAAATATCTTGAATCCAGTAGTCAGTGTTTTAGGTTGGTTTTGAACTATTCATTTACATCCATAGAATTTTTGTATACTAAGATAACACTAGCCAATGGTACTATTTCTAGTTCTTTATTTAGGAAACTATGCAGGAAGAATGCATTGCTGCACTATAGAAACATGCATCCAAAGCATGTCTTCAATAATATAACTAAAGGCCAATATTTAAGAATGTCGCGATTACACACAGATGACAATGAATATCATAAGGCCAAATGTAAACTTGAAAAAGAGTTATTGAAAAGAGGGTATAGGAAAGATGCTCTTGATAATACTTTGAAGGAAGTTAATGCAATGCATAATGATATGGGTAAACCTTTCTTTAATCAATCTAGCACTAGCATTTCTCCTAACAGGACTGATGGTGGTAACAATATCCTTAGAATACCATTGACATATGGCAATAACATTCATCAAGTATGTGATATAGTTAGCAAATACTGGCCAGTTTTACTTACTGATGAAATTATTAGATATTGTAGGTGATAGACCCAGGTTCACATTTAAAAAATAATTTGTCACTGAAAAGAAAACTGTGTTATAAATATACATAGATGTTTACTGTAAGCTCTATTCATGTTGGGACTTATCTATGCAGAATATGTAAGGCCTGCAGCTTTATTTCCAATGAGACTAGATTTAAGCACCCCACCATGGAGTATCTTTTTTCACCAATATTTTATGCTGACTGTAAGTCTAAAGGTTTACTATACTTAGCTAAGTGCAGACATTGCAGTGTATTTTTTGTAGAGAAGATTGTGAGGATGCTGAATTAATGTATATTACAGCATCAAGGTGACATTAGAAAAGAATATGCTTAATGCATTAGCAAAGCATATTTCTATGCAGCCTGGACACAGTTTTGAGTTTTTAGTACTAAAGATAGTATGTATGGATAAGAGAGGTGGGGATTTTAATAAAAGGCTTGAGATAGCTGAGACTAAATGGATTGTTAGGCTGCAGGCAGACAAGCTGCCTGGTATTAATGCTGCTATACCTTTAAAGCTGATTTTAAAGAAACATAGTTTGCACCAGTAATTGTTTTAATGGTTTTATTGTTTGTTGCTAATTGCTTTCAATATATAAAGTGCTTTAGTTTTCTTGCATTGATGGATCTGATGAACCACAGTTTGTGTCAAAGCGCTTATCCTATATGTTCAGATTAAAAGTTTTTTATATCAGAACAGTCTTGATGGTTACCTGGTTTGTATTTTCCAATGCTACTAAAGTTCAAAGATCCTATGATTCCATAAGCTGATGTAAAATGCTCTAACAGCCACACACACAAACCTAGCTACACTGAGGATAGCACATCTTCCATTTACTGTTTACAGGACATGGCACAGTATACACACTCCAAGTAGGCTGGATGTAGATTAGAACACTTACCTATCTAATGGTACACACTACAGATCACAGTACATGATGCACACCCTACACCTCAAGTTTGCTATTGCTATTTCTTTAGGGCATCTTATGCTTGATGAAATCAGCAGGCCTAGTTGTGGTCAAGCATTTGGAGGCCCACATCACCTGCTATAACCAAAATCCTCCAAAATCCTACCTCTTTCTAAGTTACTGTGGTGATCATATTTAAGTTGTGCAAACATACACACACACCCTGAGTGGCTTGGAGTGAGATTAGAACCCCTATCTATTTAGTCTTACAGGCTATAGATCATAATCATTATTACACGTGTCACTGCTCACATCTGTTTTATACATGACTGCAGGCAAACTACTTGTGGATTACACAAACTAGGCTTGTGTTGAACAGTGTCTGTGGCCTGCAGAGTGATATTGTGTCATACTGTTATCTGCATGTAGTAGCCTAGCAGTCAGATAACTGCTATTTATTCTAGTTATGTGGCTACAGTTACCAGTTTGGCCATATGTGGCTGTTTGCATTTTGTTGAGCAAGCCTGTGAGCAAGAACAATGTGCCCTGTCCATGCGTGCATAGACAACATTGTACATTACACCACCTGCTCATCTCTTGTGTATGTGTGGTGACATCCAGCAGGCACAGGGGTCTGTAGGTAAGTGCATCATGTACTGCTGAGCCCTTACTTTGGATCCTTTGAGGAACATTATAGTTGTGTGATAGTGCATCTTTACTCACCATTATCAGGGTATGTAGGACATCCACACACATATTTATGCATATAACAGGGGTGTATGTGTAAATGCAGCTGTGTGCATGTATGATATATATATATATATATATATATATATATATATATATATATATATATATATATATATATGTTATGTAGATATATATATATATATATATATATATATATATATATATATATATATATAGATATATATAGGTATATATAGATATATATATCTATTTGTATATACATAGAGATAGATATACTATCTATGGAAGAGATAGTGACAGACAGATACATATACATATATGTATGTATGTATAGACATATCTATATATAACAGGTAATTTTGAGCAAGGAGCAACAGAATTGTGCAGTGTTTAACTAAGTTTATGAGCATGCCCATTGGGATTGTCACTACTTATAAACTGACTCCAGCCCACACCTACCTGCACTCCAGTCCAGGATTTTGTGTGTTATAGACAATGACATCTGTCCCTATTTCTGTAGTACTGCACTTCACTCAAATTGTCCACAGCATTCTTCAGTTGTTTGATGTAATTGATATGTGGCAGAGGTTAATAATGTTACACCACATACAGACAATAAAAAAAAAACAACATAATAATACCTCCCATCCCAAAGATGTGGATACTTCAAGATTAGAACCATCAACTCTATCACATGTACTAACTTCCCTACTCCACTGAGCCACACAAGCTGCCTAACAGAGAGGAGTTATTCATCACATAATCAACAGCATAAATATGTACATTGTTATTCCTGTGTTAAGTGAGACATACAATGTATGATCAATTTCTATGTTACTACCCTGAGGTTGCCTCGACTGCTGATATACCATTGAAGAGTTACTGATAAAGCAGTTATTTGGGAACACTGCTAATTTGGGGGTGGGGGAAACAACACTGCATTCTCTGCTGGGATACACAGTAGTCCGAATATCATGTAACCCCACTGTGTAACATCTCCCTTGAATGATGTTGTGAATATCCCATGCATGAGTCCTAGTGAATATTAAAGGACACATGATAGTGGACTGGGTATCTGTAGTCACATGTAGATGTTACTTCTGTCCATATACCCCACTATATTTACTTGCATAAATATAGCAGATCCATATATACAATGCCATATCATATTAATCCTTACAAGTACTGTGTAGGTTAGAAACTTACCTTGCAAATGCAGCAGTTGACAGAACTGTAGTTCAGGTCTGACTCTATGTAATGCAATCAGTATGCAGCCAGTACATGGATAGTTACAGGTTGTGTGGGTTGCTGGACATCAATATTAATATATATGTGAGTAGGAGTAAGGTTTCAGCCCCTAGGTCCCTAGGTTGTCAATGAATGTGCTATGTATTGTCTCTTAGCCAAAGCCAAGGCATACTGAGCATACCTACATTTGCCTACAGGGACATCAGCAGGGGGTTCCTCCTCCAAGTCCTCCTGTGACTGTGGCTGTGGTGACCCAGGCATTGGTGGGGGTTGTATTTCTTCCCTTTGTTGATCCTTGTACAGCTGTTTCCACAAGATCAGATTGTAAAGCATAGCACATACTGCAAACATATGTGAACATGTGTTGGAATGTAGTGCAGGGCTCCACCAGATATATCTAGGCAGTAGAACCATGACTTCAGAAGCCCAAACACACACTCAATGATGTTCCTAGTTTGTGCATGTGCCTCATTATGGTGTTCTTCCGTGAGTATGTGTACATTTCTGATGGGTGTCATCATCCATGTTTCCAGGGCATACCCTTCATTTCCCAGTAAATGGCCATGCGAGATGTCCCCTCTAGCAAACATCTGGTACAGCTGTAATGAGTGCCAGATATGGGAGTCATGATAACTGTCAGGGCTACCAGCACATTTTCAGGGCAAACCCCTCGGCATTGCACACAACCTGGCAGTTGATGGAGTGGTACCCATTGCGGTTGATGTAGATTCTACCTTCCTCACTGGGTGGTGCCTTGATGTGTACATGAGTGCAATCTACAGCACCCAGTACTTCAGGTTAGTGTGCTACATGGTAGAAGTGTTGCATATTGCTGGCCCTTGGCTCAGCGGTGAGGGAAAAAGATATTTTCTCACTGGTATGTACTAGCATGGCATCCAGGAACTGGCGGAGTATCCTGGATGTAGATGCCTGTGAGACCCCCATCATGTCCTCAGTTGGTCTTTGAAAAGTACCTGTAGCTAGTATCCTAAGGACTACACATATATTTGTTTCCACTGGGATGGGTTCCCCTCTGTTGGTTTTGTCTTGAGGGTCGCAGAGCTTAGTGAGCTCTTGTAATATGTTCCTGTCCTCCCTATAGCGCTCTACAATCTCCAGCTCATGTAGCTCCTGGAAGATTACTCTGGGCCTAAACACTCTTCTTCTTCTCTACCTAGACCTATTGTCAGCCACACTAGCAGCATTGACTTCAGCATCTAGCAGATACAGATGTAGCAGACCTGCAGCAGCCCCTATTAATATCTCATTTAAAATTCCCAAGTCTGTACTCCAATGGTCCAGAGTATTGGGGGAAAATCAGAATGTAAGGTGTATGCAAACTTTATATAGCTCTGCAGTAGGTCCAAAATGTGTGATTGGCTAACCATGATGCATTCCACCTGCCAACAATATAATTAACATCATAATGGCCCTATTTCAGTGTGCATTGCTGTGCACAGTGCTGCATTGCACAGCATAGCTTAAACAAAGGTCAAAATCAATAATTGAATACATCCAGTTTTAAGACCACACTCAGCCAGGCAGGCACTCAGCAAACATGAGCACTTAAGCTTAAAAGAGCCTAGAAGTGACAGGAACCCCCCCCCCCCGATGTCAGCCACGTCCTGGTAAATATTGACATGGTCTAAGAGCCTACACGAAGGGGATATGCAGACATGATTACTCCTTTCTGCTATTCAATACATCCACCTCATTGCATACATATATATGCTGACTGCCTGGAAACTATATGCTTCATAGCCCTATCACTTTAGCAACAGCAGCAATGCACCAATGTAGGGACCCCACGCAAGGTGCTATAATACGTTTCTGTCTCATAGTATAAAATTCTTTTTTTCCTTTTTTTATTTATTTTTCTATTAAGCATGTTTACACACTGCAGCACATAGTGCAGACATGCTAAGATCATTAAAATTTATTAGATTAACTTATTCCCTTAATCTTTCTGACATCCAGAATAATAGGTTTGCTCATATGTGTATGTGGTATAACATATTCAGGGGATTTAAGTCCACATTTCTACAATTTTACATCCCCTTTTGTCTGTCTAGACTCCTGTGTGGTGAATTTTTCTGTGTACACTACTGACACTGACACAAGGTCTGAAAAGATGCCTTTCTGCTTGTTGAATCACTCTACCCATCTCATTTGCATGAGATTAATCTGCTTATGACACGATTTGCATGCCACAGAATTTTCCGTGTTTGCACGTGTAAGCATCGCTTACTGAGTCTTAATATGTTCACATCTGTGTAAGTATCCTGGTGCGATGCCTACACAAAAAAAAGTGTAGGCTTTATTGAATTTCCCCCACTTTAGTTTGTTAACCAAGTAATTAAAATAGTCAGATGATCCTTTTCAAGAGCTCTAACAAGTAGTATTTTTATAATTCACAGTATACAATTGTACAATTTTGTTGTAAATGCAGTTGTTAATATAAATCAAGTAAAATAGGCAAACAATTTTTTACATAAATTAACATTTTTACAAGATGATTAAAACAGTATTAGGATAAAAATAATTAATATGCATTTCTGGATTTGCAATTACTGATCATCATTAAAGCAATACAGGTTGTTTCATGCAGATGTTCTTTCAGTTTTGAAGTGAAGGACTTAGTTGATCTTCACTACCTGTAACTACCTTGGCTGTACTTACAAACTTTGCATACTATTTCTGTACATATCTTAAGTTAAATGTCAACTTAAGCTCTGTAAATAATTTTTAGATTTTACTGTTCCAACTTGAAAATGTTAATGCTTTTGTTTGTAATACTACTTTTATTTACAATTTTATTGTAAATCTGTGAAGCTTTTCTTCCCAGGACTACACTGAAAAAAGGCTTTCAGCTCAGCTGGACAAACAAATGTAAAATGAAATACATAAATAAATAATTGTTTCATTGCTAACATCATACAGAAAATGATTTCATGTTGTAGGTCCTAGTTTCAAAAATGCTTAATTCCCCAATGGCTGTTCCAAACTGAACAGTCCTGATAAATGGTTAGATGGTAATAATGTGGTAATCTTTTTAGGAAGGCAATCAGCATTGTGCTTTATAGTTACTTTCTCTGGTGAAGATGGAACATGTACCTTGCAAAGTCAATGGCTGGAAAAACCACCCAACAAGCATAATAACATTCAAAGTTTTAAGTTACACACACTGACAAGGTAAATATTTCTCCAAAGTCTTAAGGGGAAAAAAGTGCATTCTTAGCAACTGTATTGTAACACAGTAGCATGGCCTTGTTAACAAGATGGTACTTAGTTAACCATTTGCAGGGATGAGAAGGCATTGTTTTTTAAAAAAAATATTCAATGTTATTTCATGTACACAGACAACTTCTGTATGATGTGATTATGACAGAACTGCCATCTTGAAAGCTCTGAGGTATCTTTTCTTCACCAAATGTGGTTAACTGAACACATTGATAATACATAATTGACACCACTGATATAAGCAATTGCTCTTTGACAAGCACACATATCGGCAATAGGAAAGGTACCTGTCCTAGTAAATATGCTGTGTTTTTTTATACTGAGCAGTCCTTGCTGAACTCCCATTGGTCACTGTTTTATGCCAGGAACATAAAAAGTCCTTATGTTGAGCTTAAGAAGTCAGCTGCAAAGACATTATTCTCAGAACAGTCTTTAATAGATACAGTATTTTGGAAGAAGGAGGATTCTCAAAACTGACTATTGTACAAACCAGTAGATATTGGCTGAGAAACTGGTGGATATTGTCTGAGAAATTGATGGATATTGTCTGTACTTCTGTGTGTTTTGCTACTTCTGGTAATGATTCACTGACAGAAAGTGAATCTGGTAACTGCAAATTTGTACATTGTTCACATCAAAACCAAGCAAGTTATAATCCTCCATTTCCCCTAAATTACTGAATGACTGAGATGCATTCATCTGAAGTTTAAAGGCACAATATCTGTCACCCTAATGATTCCTCTGCAAGCACGAGTCTGCTTATGATTAAGTAAATTGTTGGTCAACATTACTATTCCAAAAGTTTGTAGCTGATCCTTTTTTATGGTGCAACTTAATTTTACTACCCTTGTTTTAAGCACCCATCCCTGGGATGTTGCTTTCCCACACCTGTTACAGTAGTTAAGTAAACACAGGGTATTGTTTCCTTGTATTTCCTTAAGGGTGTATATTCTGTTTGGATTACTATATTATGAAATGTTTAATGATGAATACAAAAAATTATAATGATGTGACTAAATAACATCAGCTATTACTATTGACCAGAAAGCTACAAACTGTTATAATAGTCTTCTAAGAGGTCAAAGATGCATATGCACATCAGAGGTCTGCATTCTGTAACAGGAAAATATTAGAATAAACAACCTATCTAATTCTTCTAAAAGGGGAATGATGATTCTTATTGTTGGGAGGCTTTGGTTTTCTGTACAGGCAGGTGTTAAAGATAAAGATGGGGGATGGGCTTTGTTCAGCTATTTAGCCTGGTATAGCCCCATATGCATTAAACTTTTAAGGGCCCAGTACAGATAAACCCAACATATGATGTGGTATTTAGTTTCAGACTGAGATAGTTGAGACTATCCTACATTGCTTACAAAAGAATTTAATGTTGTCACAAAATTAATATCAGATAGATTCATACTTAAATCTAAAAAAACATTGGTGTCACAGTTTCGTGGGCAAGTGATTAGTAGACCTCTGAAGATAATTATATGCTAATGATAAGGAGTATGCTTATGCCTCTCCCAATATGAAAGAGAAATGCAGGACTGATTTTTTATTTTTTATTTGTTTATTTTATTTGACATTTGTTTACTGGGAAAGTCCAACTGAGACATAGACAATCCATTTTCAGTGGAGGCCTGGGGAGAAATGCCCCATAAGACAACGGTTTATGTGAGTAATATTAGACAAATGATTAGAGAGCTGTAGTGCAGACATAAGTGTTCACTTAGCATTATCTTAAGTATTCAACATAACAGTAGCACAAATATCACAAATGGTGACAGGCATAGTATATATAGAATAGTTGCACTGTATTTTTCAGTTAGAGTCTGTGCTATTCACAGTGTTAAGTAAATGGATAGGAGTAGTCATTAGGAAAACGTAAAGTAGAAGAGAAGGGTGTTTTAGACTGAAAGGTGGGGGTGTAGGAGTAGGAAGAGAGAGTGTAGAATAAGAGGGAATAGAAAGGTGGAATAGGGAGTTAGAGTTAGGAGTAGCAGAGGAGGGTATGATAAGGTGGCTTGAGATATCAGCCTGGGGTTAAGCAGGAGCATATCCTTGAAGGATGTGTGCATGTTATTGATAAGGGGAGGGAGTTCCAGATTTTGGCTATGGAGAAGGTGTATAGGCTATGACTGGATGATTTCCTGGGACAATGCTCTTGTAGAAGTTGTTTGTTTTCTGCCCTAAGAGATCTGCCTGGTATGTGGGAGTGGAAGAATAACCAAAAATAAATTTTGCAGTGTGGAGGGTGTGATGTTCGCTTCCTAAATTATGTTATGCACTTACTTCACTTAAAAAAAATCATACTGTAAAATATAACTGCAAAATGCATGCTACAAAATAATCAAATGGAAAACAGTAGGTAGTCCGCACCTGAGTTAAAATGGAATATCCTTTACTGAAACACACAAACAAGTGATCCTGAGTATAATAAAAAGCATCCAAAACATTCCTTATATATAATCAGGTTGTTTGAAACAAGGGAGTAGTTACAGAGGGTGGTTCTGTTAAGAGCAATAAAAGCATTAAAATCATTCCTTTAGTCAAGACCCCATTCTCCCTTAACACCATAGCATAATCAGAGATTGTGCTAACTAAAACTGAATCTAGAAAGCTAGAGACAAATTACAGTCTAAGACCAGTTTATAAGTGGAAGAATGTGTTTAAGGCTGGGCATGCCATGGACTATTGTTGACATTACAATGTCTAATTGCTGTAGATGAAAATGTCCAGTTAACCCTATGCCATTTTTCTCACCATGAAATAAACATTATGTTGGTTTCCATGAAGAAGTGTTTGGTGCCGGCAAATACATGGCACATTGGCCCCTTGACTTTTACTGATTTAAAAATCTAAGGAGCTGTTAAACAGGGCAATAAGTACATATCAGAAATGATTGCAATAATATGTAAGACGTTAAAATATGAGTGTGCTACAAAGAAACTAATACCATATATTTTCAGGAGCACAATCAAAAGATCCAATACAATCTTGCTACAAGTGAAAAGCCGCATATTTTAAAAGCCTTGTTTATCTGAAATATTGCAGCATATGCAAATTGAGATAACCACGGAATGTAGGGAGTGAGACTTGTTATAACTATACAGTTCATTCATTCAAGTCTGGCCAGACCAGCAAATGCAAGGAAAATTGCTGGCACATTAAATAAAAGCCTGGAAGCTAGCAGGACAGTCACCATTTTAAAATACAGCAAAATGAATCTAGAGAACCATATGACATTAAATAATATTTATTAATTTCTTCATTCATCTTGGAGTATGCCATGGATGGAGACTGAGAGACTAATGGAGACATCACAATGTTTTAGAATGGCTAACATTTACAAATTTGGATAAATCACATACTAGACCTAGTCATTACCAACATGAGTGACGGGTGTTCCACACCTGAAGTCAACTCTCCGTTGGTCAGATCTGACCATAAGCTAATCACCCTAGATATCCACATCCTGCCCCCACCCCCATTAAGGAAATCATGGTAAAAAAAATTCTCCAAAGCCAACTTCATGCTTCTTAAGACAGAAGTGGCAAACTTCATGACACCCATGCAGATGGACAATACAGTTACAACTGCTGAATCCTACACAGATGCACTCTATAAGCACTTAAGAAAGCCAGTCTGGTGGTCCCCTGCCATAAACAAACTCTACAACAGAAGAAAGAAACTGTTGCAAAAGAGAGTAAAATCCCATAAGTGGAGGAGTTCCATGGTCAGCCTCAGTAAGTAGCTGAGATCCCTTATAAGATCCTCCAAACCTAGCTACGAAAAAAAATCGCCACTGATTCTAGGGACAACCGCAAAGCATTCTATAGCTATGTCAAGAATATGAATGGCATCTCCCAGATCTGCTCTGAGTTACAGCACAACAGCATGAAAATTACAGAACCAAATGATATTACCAACATCCTGGCAGATAGGTTCAGTGCTAACTTTACCCCCCTCTCACCCCCTAAAGGGCCCATAACAATACAGGTAGGATGCAGAGTCCCTGTAGTCATAACTATGCAGGTAAAAGCTGCACTCTCTAAAGCCAAAAACACAGCAACCATGGGACCGGACAACATCCCAGGCTGCATTTTACACGAACTTAAGAATGAACTGACTCCCCACCTAAGCACCATGTTCAATCATAGTTTCACATCAGGCTTTGTGCCCACTGAATGGTGCACAGCAACATTTATCCCACTCCACAAAGGGGGAGGCACCACTGATCCCGGGAACTATCGCCCTATTAGCCTGATTAACCTGGTCTGTAAGGCCATGGAACGTTTCATCATGGAACTCATAAACAAAGACATTGGTAACCTCCAAACTATGGACCCCACCCAGTTTGGGTTTGTGAATGACAGATCATGCCTCCTGAACTTGATTGACCTCTTTGAGGCAGTCACCAAAGCTGTAGATGAGGGTAAGGTGGTTCACACAGCCTATCTTGACCTCACCAAGGCTTTCAACACCATCCCCCATTTTGGAATTATAGCTAAACTCACTAAACTAGGTATAAATCCCTACGTCATAAGATGGGTTGCCAATTGGCTCACTGACAGAACCCACATTGTAAAAGTTGCAGACTCCAAATCTGACTTCAAACCAGCGACAAGTGGAGTACGACAGAGTTCAGTCCTATGACCTCACCTGTTTGGCATCTACTTCTCTGAAGTACAGGTTAACACAGAAGGCTTTGGCTAATGAAGTTCACAGATGACTGCAAACTAGGAGCCATAGTTGAGTGTCCAAATGATGTGGGCATCCTACAGAAGGGCCTCACTGAGACATGGCCTCAAGCTCAATGCCAATAAGTGCATTATCACCCCCTTTGATAAAAACACTGTACCTATGAACTTTCACATAGGCAGCAGTCTACTTAATGCCAAATGTGTGATAAGAGACCTGGGGACCCAAGTGCACAGTAGTCTCTCCTTTGATAATAACATTGCCACAGTGGTCAGGAAATCCTTCTACATGGCATACCTCATCACAAAAGTGTTTTCATCTAAGAAAAAAGAGGTCATTGTTCCCCTCTACTTGACACTCATTAGACCCATTATAGAGTACAATGCCCCTTTTGGAATGTACCTCACAAGATATCTGCAGCAGCTGGAAAGGCCACAGAAGTACCTGACAAAGAGGATTACTGGCCTCAAACATATACCGTACACTGACCGTCACAAAATGCTCCAGCTTTACTCCGTAGCATATCGCCTACTCTGAGGTGATCTCTGCCTATCATATAAAGCTATGTAAAACCAGAGCTGTTGGACCTGCTGCATCTAAAAAAATCCCGGTCCCTCTGAGCTACATGCTCTAGGGACCTAAACTTTGTCACCACAATAAACAGGACATGCTGGAGGGATAGATTCCTGTCCCAGAAACTTTCCATACTCTGGAGCAAGCTACACATCTATGTCAAGCAAAGTTCCTCATTGGCACGCTTCAAGAAAAATCTTGATAAGTGGATGAGAAATAAGAAATACATCCTGGGGATCACTTCTGTGTCTCTGCTTGACAGGGGCACAGGAAAATAACTTTCTTGGGTGGCGTAAGCCAGGGAACCGTGTTGGCTAGGCTTAATTAGGCCCTTGGGCCAATAGCCTAGTACGCACCTATGAACCTATAATCCTAGTATGCCCCTACAAACATCTGTTTTATGCAAACTAGAAGTTGTCATAAAATCCATGCGAATAGAAAGGCTCGTGGCCTCCTCCTGATGTCTGTAAGTTACTTTTCATCCTCTTGTAGGCTTTTGGGGAGCACACTGATGATGCTATTGAAGTTCACCCTCCCAACATAAAAGAGTCACTTTTATGGTCATCAATAAACCTGTCAAAATATTCACACCACTAAAAATATATAGGCAGATCTAATTTGTAAATGTACTGCTATGGCCAAACTTTCTATAATCTGATATTCTTGTTAAAGTTTGGATCTGGAATTTTTAAAATATAGTCCCTCAGTTAGCTGAATTTCACAAACAAAAGATTCCCTCAGTCCAGGATACCTACTAGCTGTAATAATTTGTATCAAGAGACACAGATAAGCAATGCACTTGTAAATAGTGCTTTTGTTGATGTTGATTGATTGATTGATTGATTGATTGATTGATTGATTGATTGATTGATTGAATGATACATCTCTTATTGACCAAGTTAGTTACACTAAGTTAGTAAATACCTATCAGGGAAGACCAGTGGTGATATTTATGAAGCATACACCAAATTTGTCCAGGCTACCAGGGAAACCACCCTTTTCTTTTCAATAATTGCCAACGGTCTTTTACATCTACCTGAGATACCTCCAACTCAGATAGATGAGGCCTTGGTTTAACTTCTCATCCAAAGGCAGGTGCACTCAGGAGTTCAACACCACCTTCATGCTGCACTGCAGTGTCGATAATGGAAAAATGAATTCAGTCACTTGCAGTGGAAATAGAATCCACAGCCTTCTGATCTCCCCTGACTGGAGGTGACTGTGCTGCCTGTTGAGCAGCTAATACTGTCACTGTTACTGTAGTAATCCATAAAGAACTATGGCCTCCCAACTATCTGTATCACAGTCATTCATTTTCTTCATAATAAATATCTGGCCAGGATACACACCAATGCTCACATTAGATTATTTTATAGTATGTAAAGGCACAGGGGGGTTTCATTATCCTGGACACATTATCTGCAAGTGATTGAAGCATTAGCGAAGGCACAAGATGAGAGAAAAATCTATATTTGGGTAGGACTTTCTGGGAATGAAGGTACTTACTGAGTTGTTTGTTGAAGACTGCATTTTAGTACTTGCTGGTCCCATCAAGGAAATCCCCAAAGTACCAAAGGAATTGACATAGTTTATTATAACAGAAAGCCTTCATGCCAGTTTGCTCAAAATGACTATACCTCCATTTGATATAGCAATGATTGTATTTAGAAATGCAGCTCTGAAACTGCAATATGCTTGATATATGGATAAGGTCAAATATATACATATCCCACTGCACACAGAGGTCACTCAGATAATTTCCTTAATTATGAAACTTCTGTGGGAAACAAATATTTCTGGGTCCACATCTGTAAGAAATCAGCTTTGACAGTATAGTGCAGCATTGCAGACGTTAATGCGATGTTTGTTCTCTTGTTCTATTATACTGCAAGGTTTATTTTTGTTCCATCCCCTTCATTTCTCGTCAGTGTAGCTTAAGAAGATAATGATACAATTAGGTCAGCATTTCATCTGTGATGGTAACAGAGTATGCATAGCTAGGCACTGTGCAGGCCTAAAGAGACAACCGATGGACTGAGGTTTGGGGATCGGGTAACTTATTCCAAACCATTCAGCCTGAAAATGTTTTTCAAAGGTGAATATCACTCAAAACCTCTGTGAACCACACTTTAAGTGCATTTAGTAGATGTGTTGCATACATACTTTCAATTGTGGTGTAATGGATATCTTCATAAATATTTTAAATAGTAGTACACACCAACAAAACTAAAAATAATGCACTGAAGATATCGACAAATTCACCAAGAACATGGTTGGACATTATGGAGTCATGTACTCCAATCTAAAAATAACCAGCACTGCATATTGTATGAGAGAGAAATGATATTCTGCAGAATGGAAGAGCTGCAGAACAGAGAATGTGGCTGATTTCCTTCATTTCCTTGGAGACCCTTCTGAAGGGATGGATTCAGTCTGCTAAGAGGTGTCTTTTGTCAATACCCACAGATATGCCAAAAGTAGCTTGAGGATTTTACAAACTGACAAATCAGAGAAAACTCTTATGTGATTATAGTCCCTAAAATACAGACTGGTGCATGCTGCTCATGAAACATTGGGAAGGGAGAGTTTGTGATGATGTAGCATTATCTCTTTTAAATCTCACCAGAGGGGAAGTTTCTCTAGTGTCTTGTTTGCATAAGTACTGCAACTTGTGCAAGGTACACCTAAATTGTAGCAGCTATGGGCATTTTAAAGCCTTAATGGATACTGGACTATAGAACATAGCTGGAAAATGGTTTCCTTGTAACTTCTATACATGCATGCAGTATATACAGAGAACCAGTATTCTCTAGAAGTTATAATCTTTATGAATGGCATTATGAATTTGAAATCTGGTCTTTTCATCCTAAGATAACATTGAAAGGGGTATGCATGCAACTCATTTACATGCATTCACTATGGCTCGAGTATGGTTACAGAATTGTGTGGTCTTTCATTAAGCAATGGATTTTTCAGCATACAGTGTTGGTGAAACTTGTCACTAAAACATTTTTCACATGCCGAAAGAATTTAACTTGTAATCCCTTCAGAGATGATTTCAAGCCTTATGTCAGATGTTACGGCTCACAAATGTCTGCACAACTCTCAGCTCATACAGTGCTACACTGATCATGTGTTGTTAGTGTTTAGCGAGATTTTATGAGATTCTCAAGCGTGACTGAACCTTTCTGAAATGTTAATTCTTCCTCTGTTAATAATAGTATATAGCATGCAGTGTATGCTATACTAATGTTCATTATCTGATTATTGTGAAGGTGAATGGCCCCTAAACAGCTATATACATATTAATGAATATATTATTCTTCCCTGTTTACTTAAGTTGGGACAGCATTTATTTTCTAATTGGGAATATTTCACTGAGGAAGAGTGTTTTTTTTTTCTGTTGAATTGTTTCTGAAAGCTATAACTTCAATAAACAACAAAAATCTACCTTTTTCTACATTTTTGCAAAGAAGCAAGCCTTCTACTCCCCCCCCACACAAACACACACACATATTTATATATATATATATATATATATATATATATATATATATATATATATATATATATACATATAATATATATATATATATATATATATATATATATATATATATATATATATATATATATATATATATATATATATATACACACACACACACACACACACATACCTCTCAACCATACCAAATTCCTTGGTAAATATCTGTTTTGAGGGCAAAATATCGGGGTGCCATGAATTCATGACTGACCCCTTTAATGTTTGAGCTTCCTGTTTTTTTTATTAAAGTTGCTTGACTGTTTAGAACATGCATGCGATGACATCATCACAAATCCAGGCAGTGCATTCTCAACAGGATTTTATTCAGGCAGTGTGCTCTTTCTTCCCCAGGTCCTCCAGGTATTACGTTTTGTCTAGGAACAGTCTTTTATATCTTTATTTATGTACCGTACATGCTTGCATTCAACGGTCATTTTAGTTAGACTAGAAACAGTCTTTTACAGCTTTATTTATGTACCATACGTGGTTGCATTATACGGTCATTTTAGTTATGTATGTGCTGGGTATGTATCAAGACTTCTGCTCTCATTCATATGTTTGGAATGGTTCTTAATGCTGCATTGCATTTGTTCCATTATTAAGAGCTTTTTATTGTTTTGTACAAGACTGGTGCTAGGTGCTATCATTACTGCATTGATTCTCTCATTATAAGACTGCTTTAAGTATTTTCTCGCGGAGACTGCCGGTTATTGAATTAAGTCTTATCTCAGGGAGACTGGTTACTGAATTCTTTTCTCTCACTGCCGCATTTGAATTTTCTCTCATTGCATGTGGAATGGTCTTTTATTTATGTACATGGCACATTTGAATTGAATGTTATGTCTTTTCTTGAGGAGACTGGTTACTAAATCTCAACATTGCTTGCTCTTATGTACATGCTGGGTCAGTAACGGGACTGTTATTAGGGCTCTCATTCAAATGTTTGTAACTTAACTATGTACACTACTTTATTAAGAGCTGTTTGAATATTATTTAGGTACTGTCATCCCTGCTGTACGAGACTGCATTGTGTTGTTCACTGCTGGTTCCTTTGCATTATTTAGGTACTGTCACTGTTCCATGTGAATGTTATAAGACTGCTAGGTACCAAATTCAGAGCAGTGTGTGTGTGTGTGTGTGTGTGTGTGTGTGTGTGTGTGTGTGTGTGTGTGTGTGTGTGTGTGAGAAAGAGAGAAATGCCCAGGTTAGATATGCTGGAAGTTAGAGTTACTCAGACTCAAACCCTGTACCTTAGGTACAAGTAGCAAGAGCCTAAGTTCTCTACCCATATTACCACTCATGATTCAGGGAGTATCTCAACTGTTCCTCTTAAAATTTTTATTTTTCTGCAAATCAGTGAGAACTGAATTCACTCAATAATGATAACCATTTATGTTTCAGTCTTCCTATATTTCAAGAAATGCCTGGTAACACAAAACATTTTATTTTAGCGACTTTCTAAGATTATACAAACAATGTTTAAAATGTGTCCCTGGTTTTGGCTTTTTCCACATTTCTTATGCTGCATAGTTCTTCAGGGGGAGAGAAGTTTAGTGCTGCTTATGTCAAGTCTGTTTGTGTTTTTAGTATAACAGGTATACATGTTTTTGATGCAGACGGCTATGGGTTCTACCCCCACAGTAGGTGGATGGATTGCTGATTCTGTACTGTATTGTACTTTTAAAGGGCATGGATGCTGAAATCCTGAGAATTTCCTCTTTGGCGGAGATACCTAGTTAAGTATGAACCTGTTATCAGTTTGCAAGCCATTCCCTGTTGCAATATTACTGGTTTACAGTACCATTTTTTATGTAACATAGGCAATTTATTCTTCAAAGATAACAGGCACTTTATTTGTAGATGAAACAATGAAATATAAAGTTGTTTGCAAGCAGCAACCTCTTCATTAGTTACAGATCTCTTTAATGTGGAATTTAGATGAAATTTGCATTTTCTTTGAATGTGGGTTTCAATGTTGTTTCAATGAATGTGAGGTTCAACAGCAGATATTTTAATGCTAAGTCTATTTTCACTGTGAGACTGTATTGCTTTGTTTAGTAGATGTCTATTAGTGTTTATGCTATAAAATGTAAAATAAACATTTTATATGAAATCCAAATAATCCCTGTAGAAGTAAAGCAGTATGCACATTACAGTGTTTATGGTAAATGGGGCAAAATAGTCAAGTAATGGGACATTGGAATCGCTGCAGGGGGAGGGCTGTGAATGGCACCCAATTAAACCATGGTTTTGTGAGTGGGGAAGGGTGGCAAACTCAAAGACAGTCCCGGGTGGCACAATCTCTAGCTACAAAACTAATCAGTAGGCCACAGAGAATGTCTTTTGGAGGTTCTAGCAAACTATAATATTCTTTTGCTAAGTTTAGAATACTGCCTACCATTAAATGCCATACTTTTACCACAAAACCCACATACTGCAAGTCACCAATAGCAACATCCTAAGGTTCATTATCTTCTCCCTTCCCAGTGAATACCATTGCTACACATTTCAAAAAAATCGTAACCATTTACTATAGGGTTTGGGGCCATATTTTGGTTCTGTTCTTCAGTTTGCATTTGAAAGTTAGTATCCCACAATCCCATCAGAGTGGGTGGGGTTACATAGTTTTGTATGCAATTTTTATGTTAATCAGCACACAGATTTGTACTTATTTTTCATGGGCCTTTGTCCAGATTTTTGATGTTTCCAGGTTGAGAGGTATGTATACATATATTTACCAAATCTGAGATTCCCCTCAGTCCAGGACTAATAGCTGCAATAACTAGCATCAGGAGACACAGATAAGCAATGTACTTGTAAATAATGTTTTTGTTGATATTGCATTGATTGATTAATTGATTGATTGACTGACCGATTGAATGATGCATCTCTTGTTGACCGAGTTAGTCACAGTAACCTAGTAAACACCTATCAGGGAAGACTAGTGGTGATATTTATGAAGCTTACAGCAAATTTGTCCTGGCTACCAGAGAAACTAGTCTTTTCTTTTCAATAATTGCCATGGGTCATTTACATCTACCTGAGATACCTTCAACTCGGATATATGGGGCCTCAGTTTAACTTCTCATCCAAAGGTGGGCACACTCAGGAATTCTGCACTTCATTGTCGGTAATGGAAAAATTAATTCAGTCTCTTGTAGTGGAAATAGAATCCACAGCCTTCTGATCTCCTCAGACTGCAGGTGACTGTGCTGCCTGTTGAGCAGCTAATACTGTTAATATTACTGTAGTAATCCATAAAGAACTATGGCCTCCCAACTATCGGTATCACCACTGTTCATTTTCATCATAATAAATATCTGGCCAGGATGCTCACCAATGCTCACATCAGACTATTTTATAGTATGTAAAGGCACAGCAGGTTTCATTACCCTGGACACATTATCGGCAAGTGATTGACGCATTAGTGAAGGCACAAGATGTGAAAAAATCTATATCGGGGTAGGACTTTCTGGGAATGAAGATACTTACTGAGATGTTTGTTGAAGACTGCATTTTAGTACTTGCTAGTTCAATCAAGGAAATCCCCAAAGTACCAAAGGAATTGACACAGTTTAGTTTAATAGGGAGCCTTCATGCCAGTTTGCCCAAAAAGACTATGCCTCCATTTGATATAGCAATAACTGTATTTAGAAATGCAGCTCTGAAACTGCAATATGCTTGATCTATGGGTAAGGTTAAATATATGGGTATACAACTACACCCAGACATCACTCAGATAATTTCCTTAATTCTGAAACTTCTGTGGGACTGGAAAACAAATATTTCTGGGTCCACAACTGTAAGGAATCAGCTTTAACAGTATAGCACAGCAATGCAGACCTTAATGTGATGTTTGTTCTCATGCTCTATTATACTGCAAGGTTTATTTTTGTTTGATTCCCTTCAGTTCTCCTCAGTGTAGCTTAAGAAGATAATGATGCAATTAGACCCGAATTTCATCTGTGGTGGTAACAGAGTATGCATTGTGCAGGTCTAAAGAGACAACAGATGGTTTAAAGTTCGTGGATCAGGTAATTTAATCCAATCCCTTCAGCCTAAAAATGTTTTTCAAAGGTGAATCTCACCCACAACCTCTGTGGACCACACTTGAGGTGCATTTAGTAGATGTATTGCACACATTTATTTTATTTTATATTTGTTGACCGGGCTAGTCTAGCTGGATACATATCCATTTTCAGTAGAGGCCCGGGGAGAAAAGCTTCAAGCATGAGTAAATTATAACATTCAAAACATCAAAAAAAAAATGACTAGTTTCAATTACATAGCAAGACATGATAAGAAAAGTTATTAATTTGTGAACAAAGTATGGTTTCATTAGAGCAGGTGTACAAAATAATCAGGTCTTGATTCTTTAGTGGGTTTCATGTACAATCAAGCAAGAGTTAATAAAGTATTTGAACATTAACATTCCTTTAAAAAAAGAATCATTAAGTTAGAAAAAAGAAGAGAATAGGAAGGAAAAAACTGAAGGTAAAAAGAGTGGGTAAGTAATAAATTATTCAGGAAATGTAGGGGGTATTTGTCCTGGAAGCAGGAGAAAAAAGGGGGAGGAGAATAAAAAAGAAAAGTAATTCAATCAGGCTTGGAGCAGGGGCAAAGCTAATGTATTTTTAGGTGATCTCTGAGGTGTTTCTTAAAGACTGGTGTAGAAAGGTAGGAAGGAAAAAATTGAAGGTAAAAAGAGTGGGTAAGTAATAAATTATTCAAGAATTGTAGGGGGGGTATTTGTCCTGGAAGCAGGAGAAAAAAGGGGGAGGAGAATAAAAAAGAAAAGTATGATTCAATCAGGCTTTGAGCAGGGGCAAAGCCAATGTATTTTTAGGTGATCTCTGAGGTGTTTCTTAAAGATTGGTGTAGATGAGAGAGAAGTGAGTGTACTAGGAAGCTTGTTCCAGATTCTACCCACAACATTAGAAAAGAGTGACTCACCCGCTTTGTTATTAGATAAACTGTTGGCAATAAGTAATTTATTAGCTGAGCGTAGTGTTGTAAGATTTTTATATGGGGAGATCAAATTAGAGAGACTAGGAGTATTAGTAGGATGGTGCAGGATTTTTGTGCAATCACCAGTTGATTGCATTGTAGTTGGTTTTGTAGTTCTAACCATTTGAGTTGTTGAAGGTTGAGACAGTGGTGGATTCTATAAGGGGAGCCAGTGGCAAATCTGGTTATATTATTGTAGCTAGTTTCAAGTTTGGTAAGATTATGTTTTGATAGGTTGGTATAAATGGCAGATGCATAGAATAGGGTAGAAGTAAGATGAGTCTGGGCAATGGATTTCCTAGCTAGTGGGGTAAGGAAAGGTTTTATTCTATACAGGGAGCCTAATTTTTTATTGACAGTTTTTATAGTATTGTTAACATGGGCATCAAAGTTGAGGTTATGGTCAATGGTTATGCCAAGGAGATGAGCAGTAGAATCAGGGGAAATACAGGTTCCATTGTCAGAGGTAATAGTGAAGTGTATTTGTGGAGATTTTTTGGTGGGAGTAAAAAGCAATAGTTTAGGTTTTTTTAGGGTTAAGGAGGAGGCAACGTTGGGTGAACCACTTTTCAACTGTCTTAAATACAGTTTGTGTAAGGGTCTGGAGAGAGGAAGAAGACTTGGCAGTACAGATAAGAGTAGAGTCATCAGCGTATTGTATACAGGTGGATTGTGGAAAAACAGTATGGAGATCATTAATAAAACTGTAAAAAAGAAGAGGGCCTAGGATAGAGCCTTGAGGTACTCCAGTGTTCACTGGGAGGCATGTGGACAGATTATTGTTCCAGAGTACTGCTTGGTGTCTATTTTCAAGATAAGATTTAAACCAAAGGATTGCTTGTGGGTCAAGAGTTTGGGCTGTTAGCAGATTGTTAAGTAGGTTGTGATTGACCATGTCAAAGGCTTTAGATAGGTCAATAAATAGAGCAGATGAGATAGAGTTATTGTTTCGATTCCTGTTTATACAATCAATAAAAGTTAGCAGGGCAGAAGTAGTGCTATGAAAA